>NC_084624.1:41814927-42072427 GCF_033978795.1 Nerophis ophidion
CCACCTTATTTACCTCCCCGCTCATGTCTCGTCTCCTGAGGAGCCAATTTCAAATCTCAAATGTTTGCCATTGCATAAATCACAAGCATGACCGCGCCTTCCTCCTCCTCCTCCTCCTCCTCCTCCTCCACACGGAGCGGCCGCGCGATGGGATCCAGACCTTCCCGCCCCTTCATTATCCGACTGAATATGCAACGAGCTGCAGTGTGGCTTGTCGACGCTCAAATCCCCCGCCCGCCCTCCACCAGCCCCAAATCCCCCGCTATTACTGAGGCGCTTCACTCAGCTGGCCAAATTCATTAACAACCTCATTTAAAGTCAAGAGCAGCAAACAGCGGTGACTTGCACACACCGGGATGGAGAAAAAATACTGGAAATGACCGTATTTCTTTCCACTTCCAAAGACGTGCACCTGGGGATAGGTTGATTGGCAAGACTAAATTGGCCCTAGTGTAATAATAAAATAATAATAGATTTTATTTGTAAAAAAAACACGTTACGTTGAGCAAACAGCCTAAAAGTGCCACAGTGTAAAAAAAAAAAATTGTAATAATGATAAGATAATAAAAATAAATAAAATAAAAAACTAGAAACAACCCAATAGCTAAAATCAGCATGCATATCTATAAAACAGGTTTTAAAAAAAGAAGGGTTTTAAAGCCTTTTTTAAAAGCATCCACAGTCTGAGGAGCCCTCAGGTGGTCAGGGAGAGCGTTCCACAGACAGTGTGTGAATGTGGGTGTGAATGTTGTCTGTCTATCTGTGTTGGCCCTGTGATGAGGTGGGAGACTTGTCTAGGGTGTACTCACCCCCCAAAGCGACCCTAAAAGGGACAAGCGGTAGAAAAATGATGGGATGGATGGATTACAAAAGAAAATCTTACAAGTGTAAACTTTTTTTTTTTTTACCTGCAATGATTTTTAGCAGGTACATAAATAAATAATGTTGGACATTTCTCCTCTCCCTTGGTAATCCTAGGGAGGTCCCTGAGCTCAATTCATGTCTACATTAAGTCGTTTAACCCCCTTAAACTCATAATTATTTCAGCCACACTAAACCAGTGTTGAAGGTCCCCCTCCTCAAACAAATTTTTACATGGGTAAGTGCGCCGTGTAATTCTCTTAACTTTGTATGGACTCATTGACCGTTTACAAATGGCGTTCGGAGAGGAAGTGATGCCAGAAAAAGTCAGAGCGGTCAAGCGAACATGGATCCCGACCACATGTCAACCGGCAGTTTTCGGTGAGAAAATTGTGGTAATAAGTCAGCTTTTACCGGAGACATCAGCGGAGCTTCCGTCTTGCTGGGACTCTGGCCACACCCTCTCCGACTTTCAGGTACTTTGTAATCTCACTAAAAGACTAGTAACACAATAGGCAGATAAGGGATTTTCCAGAATTATCCTAGTAAATGTGTCTAACAACATCTGAATCGCTCTCACTGCCCTCGCCTTTTTTATTTTTTTATTTTTTTCTAGTCCTTCACTCTAAATTTCTTCATCCACGAATCTTTCATCCTCGCTCAAATTAATGGGGAAATTGTCGCTTTTTCGGTCCAAATAGCTCCAGCTGCTGCTGGCTATGATTATAAGCAACGTGAGGTTGTGAGGAGCTCTACAACCCGTGATGTCACGCGCACATCGTCTACTACTTCCGGTAAAGGGAAGGCTTTTTTATTGGCGACCAAAAGTGCGAACTTTATCGTGGATGTTCTCTACTAAATCCTTTCAGCAAAAATATGACAATATCGTGAAATGACCAAGTATGACACATAGAATGGACCTACAATCCCTGTTTATCCATCCATCCATTTTTCTACCGCTACAATATACACCCCAACTACTACCAAACCCTACTCCTCCCATCTCCCGAATTCGGAGATTTCAAGGTTGGCAAGTATGCAGTGGTACACCTCGTCGCCAGCTTATTCAAGTGGAAATGGCGAGCATTTTATCGCCGGAACAGCTGAGCTAACTTCCAGGGTTGGCTGACATCATCTCACAAGATGTAGTTTCTCTTTAAATATCCTTCTTGAAAATGGCCTTGGAAATTAGATTAGATTAGATTAGATAGTACTTTATTTATTCCGTCAGGAGAGTTCCTTCAGGAAAATTACAACATATATATATGCCACCTAATCAACGTTTTGTTGTCCTTCTCTGCTCTCCCGGTATGGTTACCTTGCAACACTCCTCGGTTCCTGCTAAATTGAAACTTGTGAATGGATAATTACTTTGGAATGACAAGTGAGTATCCAATCACAGTCTCGTTAACATCAGGCTAATGTCAACAACTTGCGATCTGATTGGCTATCGCAACTGTCTATCAACTGTCTATGTTCTCAAATTCATCCACTAACGGTCCTGATGAGTATTCAGTCATCCATCCATCCATTTTCTACCGCTCGTCCCTTTTCGGGGTCGCGGGGGGCGCTGGCGCCTATCTCAGCTACAATCGAGCGGAAGGCGGGGTACACCCTGGACAAGTCGCCACCTCATCGCAGGGCCAACACAGATAAAACAGACAACATTCACACTCACATTCACACACTAGGGCCAATTTAGTGTTGCCAATCAACCTATCCCCAGGTGCATGTCTTTGGAAGTGGGAGGAAGCCGGAGTACCTGGAGGGAACCCACGCATTCACGGGGAGAACATGCAACTCCACACAGAAAGATCCCTGTTTAAATAAGAAAATTTCATTTCAATAGGCCTTTAAACGTGTTGTTTTTAATGATAAAATAGGTCACCGCTGAATTATATTCCAAACTATCTTGGTTTTAATTATAGGCAGTCAGTGTGTATTTTAAAGCGATATTTGCCAGCCAGCACACCAGTCAATCGGTGGTTAAGATAATGGTAGATGTGCAAGTCAAAATAAATTGCGTGGTTAATCTGCATCTAGACATGCTCAATGCGTACCTTTTTTTTTTTTTTAATAATTGCATGATTTACCTTTGACAATTCGGAAATTATCGGTATCAGTTTCGATAAGTAAAATGTCTGACTTTTTAAAACGCCGCTGTACGGAGTGGTACACGGAGGTAGGGGGAAGTACAGAGCAGTTGCATCTCCATGTCATACTTGCCAACCCTCCCGATTACTCCCGAAGTTCAGTGCCCCTCCTGAAAATCGCCCGAGGCAACCATTCTCCTGAATTTCTCCCGATTTCCACCCAAACGACAATATTGGGGGCGTGCCTTAAAGGCACTGCCTTTGTGTGCCGGCCTGGTCACATTTTATCTGCATCTTTTCACACACACAAGTGAATGCAAAACATACTTGGTCAACAGCCATACAGGTCACACTGAGGGTGGCCGTATAAACAACTTTAACACTGTTACAAATATGCGCCACAATGTGAACCCACATCAAACAAGAATGACCGCACCGTAACACAACGTAAAAACAACATAACAAATACCCAGAAGCCCTTGCAGCACTAACTCTTCAGGGACCCTACAATATACACCCCCCGCTACCCTCTATCCCGCCCACCTCAACCTCCTCATGCTCTCTCAAGGAGAGCATGTCCCAAATTCCAAGCTGCTGATTTGAGGCATGTTACAAAAAAAAATAATGCACTTTGTGACTTCAATAATAAATATGGCAGTGCCTGTTGGCATATTTTTTCCATAACTTGAGTTGATTTTTTTGGGAAAACCTTGTTACATTGTTTAATGCATCCAGCGGGGCATCACAACACAATTAGGCATAGTAATGTGTTAATTCCACAACTGTATATATCGGTATCGGTTGATATCGCAATCAGTAATTAAGAGTTGGACAATATCGGAATATCGCCAACAAAAAAAGCCATTATTGGACATCTCTACTTATTATTCATAATATTTCTATATTCATACAGTATTTTCAGACCCATGTGGATTGTGTTGCTCCAGACAAGCTGTAATCGCAGGAAGTAGCTGCAAGTAGTTTATGAAAAAGCAGTCGCGTTATTGCGTTCTCAGATTGAAACTCACTTCCACGTCGAATTCCGTATTGTTCGGATTATAAATCGCTCCGGAGTATACGTCGCACTGGAAAATGCATAATAAAGAAGGAAAAAAAACATATGTAAGTCGCACTGGAGTATAAGTCGCATTTTTCGGGGAAATGTATTTAATAAAACCCAACACCAAAAATAGACATTTGAAGGGCAATTTAAAATAAATAAAGAATAGTGAACAACAGGCTGAATAAGTGTACGTTATATGACGCATAAATAACCAACTGAGAAGGTGCCTGGTATGTTAACGTAACATATTATGGTAAGAGTCATTCAAGTAACTATAACATATAGAACATGCTATACGTTTACCAAACAATCTGTCACTCCTAATCGATAAATCCCATGAAATCTTCTTCCTTGATGTCGCTTCCAAACAACTCTGCCAACTCCAAAGGTATGCGCCGCTTCCTCTTGTCGTTTTCTGCTGCATATTTCACTACGTCCACCTTGTAATCTGCAGTACATCGTCTCCTTTTCGGTGCCATTTTTGTTCAGCCCTTCTCAGTTTTTATAAGTTACCGCCAACGATGAAATGATCCATTTTAATCGCTACGGCAGTAGCATATAGCAGTTAGCATCCCATGACCCACAATGCACTTCTGCCATGACCCTCCCCCGCCGAATTCTTATTGGTTGACGTGTGTGTGACGATTGCTGACATTTTCTTCGTCTCTTCCGCTAATGAGAAAAATAATATTATTTGATATTTTACGGTAATGTGTTAATAATTTCACACATAAGTCGCTCCGGAGTATATGTCGCACCCCCGGCCAAACTATGAAAAAAACTGCGACTTTTAGTCCGAAAAATAGGGTATGTCTGGAAGGAATTTAAAAACACTATTTCCCACTTCCAAAGACATGCACCTGGGGATAGGTTGATTGGCAACACTAAATGGGCCCTAGTGTGTGAATGTTGTCTGTCTATCTGTGTTGGCCCTGCGATGAGGTGGCGACTTGTCCAGGGTGTACCCTGCCTTCTGCCCGATTGTAGCTGAGATAGGCGCCAGCGCCCCCCGCGACCCCGAAAGGGAATAAGCGGTAGAAAATGGATGGAAGGGATGGATATTTCAGATCCCTGCCAATGTGGTCGTGTGTTTGCAGTAATAACTCACGGTGATGGGCGTTATCCCTCGTTCCGCGGCGTAGAGACAAGGATGCTGCTAATCCGTAAGGCTGGAACTGTCCCCGCCCGGGCAGTAAATGCAGCTAACTGCAGAGAATCAATACGACCAATGATCCATTGGACAAGCGCACACACACACACACATTCTTCCATTGCAGGAATGTGTGTTTATGGATAACAGGAGCACAAAATGGTCAATTTGTCCAGCAAACTGGAGTTTCATCATGGGTCTCGAGGGAAATGTCACACTCCTAGCAGGCTAAACTCTTCAGGCGGGTGAATGCTAGTTGGCTAACAGCTTGTGGCTTAGCAACCGATTGGAAATCCATCCTCAGTCATCCTGCTTATTACACAGGTGGCATTAGCATGCACAGTTGTGTGCACTCATTACTGCTGGACAAATAAGCGCATGGTTAGATCCACCACTGTTAGTCCAGTTTTGATTCCATCCATCCATCCAATTCCTACAGCTTATTCCCTTTTGGAGTCGCGGGGGGCGCTGGCGCCTATCTCAGCTACAATCAGGCGGAAGGCAGTGTACACCCTGGACAAGTCGCCACCTCATCGCAGGGCCAACACAGATAGACAGACAACATTCACACTCACATTCACACACTAGGGCCAATTTAGTGTTGCCAATCAACCTATCCCCAGGTGCATCCATCCATTTTCCACCGCTTGTCCCTTTCGGGGTCACAGAGGGTGCTGGAGCCTATCTCTGCTGCATTCGGGCGGAATGCGGGGTACACCCTGGACAAGTCGCCCCGTCATTACAGGGCCAACATAGATAGACAGACAACATTCCAATTCATTTAAATCAGGGGTCCCAGAGACGTTATTTTGCGTCCCCCACCACAAAGGCCTACTGAAATGAGATTTTCTTATTCAAACGGGGACAGCAGGTCCATTCTATGTGTCATACTTGATCATTTCGCGATATTGCCATATTTTTGCTGAAAGGATTTAGTAGAGAACATCGACGATAAAGTTCGCAACTTTTGGTCGCTAATAAAAAAGCCTTGCCTGTACCGGAAGTAGCAGACGATGTGCGCGTGACGTCACTGGTTGTAGGGCTCCTCACATTGTTTATAATGTGAGCCTCCAGCAGCAAGAGCTATTCGGACCGAGAAAGCGACAATTTCCCCATTAATTTGAGCGAGGATGAAAGATTCGTGGATGAGGAAATTTAGAGTGACGGACTAGAAAAATTTACTAGGATAATTCTGGGAAATCCCTTATCTTTCTATTGTGTTGCTAGTGTTTTAGTGAGTTAAATAGTACCTGATAGTCGGAGGGGTGTGTCGACGGGTGTGTTGACGCCAGTCTCTGAGGGAAGTCACAAAGCTGCAGCACGTCAGAAGCTCCACTGATCGCCGGTAAGAGCGGACTTATTTCCACAATTTTCTCACTGAAAACTGCCGGTCGACATGTAGTCAGGATCCATGTTCGCTTGACCGCTCTGATCCATAGTAAAGCTTCACCTCCGGGAATTTTAAACAAGGAAACACCGTGTGTTTGTGTGGCTAAAGGCTAAAAGCTTCCCACCTCCACCTTTCTACTTTGACTTCTCCATTATTAATTGAACAAATTGCAAAATATTCAGCAACACAGTTTCCAAAATACTGTGTAATTATGCGATGAAAAGAGACAACTTTTAGCTCTGTGTAGTGGCGGGCTAAAATGTCCCCTCCAACCAATAACGTCACAAACACGCGTCATACGCGTCATCATTCCGCGATGTTTTCAACAGGAAACTCCGCAGGAAATTAAAAATTGTAATTTAGTAAACTAAAAAGGCCGTATTGGCATGTGTTGCAATGTTAATATTTCATCATTGATATATAAACTATCAGACTGCGTGGTCGGTAGTAGTGGGTTTCAGTAGTCCTTTAATATGAAAGTTTAATGTTAGTGCGTCCCGCAAGTTTCATTTAAATAGCGCCTGACAGCGTTGTGTTATTTGGGTCCAAAATGGCTCTTTCAACGTTCTGGGTTGCCTACCCCTGCATTAGTGGAAAAGCGGCAAATGAGTGAAAGAGACAGAGACGTTGCCATGGTTTTCTGACATGTCTGGCTGCAGTGACACCGCGACACCTGTTTTTCGATTGATTGGTTGATTGATGGAAACTTTTATTAGTAGGTCGCATATTCCGTACAATTGACCACTAAATGCTTACACCAAAATAGTTTTTTCAACTAGTTTAAGTCGGGGTCCACGTTAATCAATTCATGTCCGTCAGTAATAACAGTCCCCGATAACTTGGACCAATTCAAACCGTTATTTTATTTTGTTTTTTTTATTGTTTAATTTGCATTGCCTCACACGATGAACACTACATATTAGGGCTGTGAATCTTTGGGTGTCCCACGATTCGATTCAATATCGATTCTTGGGGTCAGGATTCGATAATATATCGATTTTTTTCGATTTTATTCGATTCTCGATTCAAAAACGATATTTTTCCGATTCAAAACGATTCTGCATTCATTCAATACATAGGATTTCAGCAGGATCTACCCCAGTCTGCTGACATGCTAGCAGAGTAGTATATATTTTTTTAAAAGGTTTTAGAATTTTAAAGGACAATGTTTTATCAATTGATTGCAATAATGTAAATTTGTTTTAACTATTAAACAAACCAAAAATATGAGTTATTTTATCTTTGTGAAAACATTGGACACAGTGTGTTGTCAAGCTTATGAGATGCGATGCAAGTGTAAGCCACTGTGACACTATTGTTGTTTTATTTTTTGTAAATGTCTAATGATAATGTCAATGAGGGATTTTTAATCACTGCTATGCTGAAATTATAACTAATATTGATACTGTTGTTGATAATATTCATTTTTGTTTCATTACTTTTGGTTTGTTCTGTGTCGTGTTTGTGTCTCCTCTCAAGTGCTCTGTTTATTGCAGTTCTGAGTGTTGCTGGGTCAGGTTTTGTTTTGGAATTGGATTGCATTGTTATGGTATTGCTGTGTAGTGGTTTGTTGGATTGATAAAAAAATAAAAATAAAAAAATTGATTTTTAGAAAATGGGAATCGATTCTGAATCGCACAACGTATTCGATTCGATTCATATTCGAATCGATTTTTTTCCCACACCCCTACTACATATATTTGTTAATGACGCTGGATAACACTCCGGGAGCCGTCACTTTTTCGCGCTCGCTATCCAGGTACTTTCCCGGCTACTCTAACATTTGACAACCAAACAATTAAACAAGGCGACACGGTAAAGAATCTGGGTAATATCTTCGACCCAACTCTTTCCTTTGAGGCACACATTAAAAGCGTTACTAAAACGGCCTTCTTTCATCTCCGTAACATCGCTAAAATTCGCTCCATTCTGTCCACTAACAACGCTGAGATCATTATCCATGCATTTGTTACGTCTCGCCTCGACTACTGTAACGTACTATTTTCGGGTCTCCCCATGTCTAGCATTAAAAGATTACAGTTGGTACAAAATGCGGCTGCTAGACTTTTGACAAGAACAAGAAAGTTTGATCACATTACGCCTGTACTGGCTCACCTGCACTGGCTTCCTGTGCACTTAAGATGTGACTTTAAGGTTTTACTACTTACGTATAAAATACTACACGGTCTAGCTCCATCTTATTTTGCCGATTGTATTGTACCATATGTCCCGGCAAGAAATCTTCGTTCAAAGGACTCCGGCTTATTAGTGATTCCCAAAGCCCAAAAAAAGTCTGCGGGCTATAGAGCGTTTTCCGTTCGGGCTCCAGTACTCTGGAATGCCCTCCCGGTAACAGTTCGAGATGCTACCTCAGTAGAAGCATTTAAGTCTCACCTTAAAACTCATCTGTATACTCTAGCCTTTAAATAGACTCCCTTTTTAGACCAGTTGATCTGCCGTTTCTTTTCTTTTTCTTCTATGTCCCACTCTCCCGTGTGGAGGGGGTCCGGTCCGATCCGGTGGCCATGTACTGCTCGCCTGTGTATCGGCTGGGGACATCTCTGCGCTGCTGGTCCGCCTCCGCTTGGGATGGTTTCCTGCTGGCTCCGCTGTGAACGGGACTCTCGCTGCTGTGTCTTGGATCCTCTTTGGACTGGACTCTCGCGACTGTGTTGTATCCATTGTGGATTGAACTTTCACAGTATCATGTTAGACCCGCTCGACATCCATTGCTTTCCTCCTCTCTAAGGTTCTCATAGTCATCATTGTCACCGACGTCCCACTGGGTCATTATTGTCACCAATGTCCCACTGGGTGTGAGTTTTCCTTGCCCTTGTGTGGGCCTACCGAGGATGTCGTGGTGGTCTGTGCAGCCCTTTGAGACACTAGTGATTTAGGGCTATATAAGTAAACATTGATTGATTGATTGATTATCCGACGACTGCGTGTTGCTGTAGGGAGGAAAAGCGGAACGACACACATTGTGGAAATAACATTATTCTCTGTGCTTGGCCTGTATACAAATATATTCCACAACCTCAAACGTGTCTTTTTCAAAGCCTGCAGTGAAGAGAAAGGTTCGTGATGAGCAAAGACAATTCCAGGAAAAGTGGTTGATGTAATATTTCTTTGTTGGGCACAGGGGCACCCCGATGTATCATATTTGCACAGACAAGGGATACAATTTGAAACGTCATTATACAACTAGAGATGCTGAGGGGTATGCACAATTTTTTTTAAGAAATCTTTTCTTGTGGCCCAGCCTCACCCAGACTCTGCATCCAGTGACCCCCAGGTAAAGTGGTTTTGAGACCCCTGATTTAAATAGTTAAATGTTTCATTCTTTTTCTTTTTCCCAGGAGGCACCGGGGGGGCCGCTAGTACATCAGCAGATCACCAACACGTCTATGGACGAACATGAACGCCGCATCTCCCACTCCCTCTACGGCGCTCTGGAAGACCTGGATGACAACTTGATGCCTCGACAAGGCATGATGCCTCGCACAGTAGGTAAGATGTTCGCTCAGCCTCAATATTTCCCCACCTTCGCCTTTTTATACACCAAGGGCTTGATTTACTAAAGGTTTTCTGTGTACTAAAACACGTGCAAACCTGATTCAATATCCATCCATCCATCCATCCATTTTCTTCCGCTTATCCGAGGTCGGGTCTAAGCAGGGAAGCCCAGACTTTCCTCTCCCCAGCCACTTCATCCAGCTCCTCCCGGGGGATCCCGAGGCGTTTCCAGGCCAGCCGGGAGACATAGTCTACCCAACGTGTCCTGGGTCTTCCCCGTGGCCTCCTATCGGTCGCACATGCCCTAAACACCTCCCTAAGGAGGCGTTCAGGTGGCATCCTGACCAGATGCCCGAACCACCTCATCTGACTCCTCTCAATGTGGAGGAGCAGCGGCTTTACTTTGAGTTCCTCTCGGATGGCAGAGCTTCTCACCCTATCTCTAAGGGAGAGCCCCGCCACCCGGCGGAGGAAACTCATTTCGGCCGCTTGTACCACGGCAGCCGCAATCCACCGCTTCCCACCTACATCTTTCTTCTTTGACGTCTCCATTATTAATTGAACAAATTGCAAAAGATTCAGCAACACAGACGTCCAGAATACTGTGTAATTATGCGATTAAAGCAGACGACTTATAGCTAGGATCGGGGCTGGAATAAAATGTCCATTACAATCCGTGACGTCACGCAACGTTTTCAACAGGATACTTGGCACGAAATTTGAAATTGCAATTTAGTAAACTAAAAAGGCCGTATCGGCATGTGTTGCAATGTTAATATTTCATCATTGATATATAAACTATCAGACTGCGTGGTCGGTAGTAGTGGGTTTCAGTAGGCCTTTAATGGTGCTTTTGTTGACCAGAGAGAAATCTCGTTCGTTGGTTGACCTTTTTGATTACCTTGGTTGCCATTTTATCACAGGAAAGATTAGCCTCTAGATTGGAACCTAGCTAAGTGACCTCAACTTTCCTGGTGATGACAATGTCACCTATATTTTTGCTGAAAGGATTTAGTAGAGAACATCGACGATAAAGTTCGCAACTTTTGCTCGCTAATAAAAAAGCCTTGCCTGTACCGGAAGTCGCAGACGATGTGCGCGTGACATCACGGGTTGTGGAGCTCTTCACATCTGAACATTGTTTAAAATCATGGCCACCGGCAGCGAGAGCGATTCAGACCGAGAAAGCGACGATTTCACCATTAATTTGAGTGAGGATGAAAGATTCGTGGATGAGGAAAGTTAGAGTGAAGGACTAGAAAGTGAAGTGAAGTGAATTATATTTATATAGCGCTTTTATGTAGTGACTCAAAGCGCTTTACATAGTGAAACCCAATATCTAAGTTACATTTTTAAACCAGTGTGGAAGGCACTGGGAGCAGGTGGCTAAAGTGTCTTACCCAAGGACACAACAGCAGTGACTAGGATGGCAGAAGCGGGGATTGAACCTGCAACCCTCAAGTTGCTGGCACGGCCGCTCTATCAACCGAACTATACTGAAAAAAAAAAGACTATAAAGTGGGAGCGATTCAGATGTTATTAAACAAATTTACTAGGATACTTCTGGAAAATTTAGTGAGATTATATGGTCGTACCTGTACAACCTGAAGGTCGGCCCCGCACCTTTCCTCAGCACCAGTTGATGGGTGGTGGCAATGCCCATCTCTGCCCTTCGCATGGGACCCTCTTCGAAACACGATCTTTCAAAATGATCGCTGCATAATGCACTGTACTTTGTGTGTGTGGTCCAATCCAACCGTGTTCGCTTGACCGCTCTGTTCCATAGTAAAGCTTCACCGTCATCTTTCGGGAATGTAAATAATGAAACACCGGCTGTGTTTGTGTTGCTAAAGCCGGCCGCAATACACCGCTTCCCACCTACAGCTTTCTTCTTTGACGTCTCCATTATTCATTGAACAAATTGCAAAAGATTCAGCAACACAGTTATCCATAATACTGTGGAATCATGCGATGAAAAGAGACGACTTATAGCTGCGAACGGTGCTGGAACAAAATGTCCTCTACAATGTGTGATGTCACGCGCATGCGTCATCATACCTCGACGTTTTAGCATGATATTTCCGCGCGAAATGTAATATTGCAGTATAGTGAACTAAACCGGCCGTATTGGCATGTGTTGCAATGTTAATATTTCATCATTGATATATAAACTATCAGACTGCGTGGTCGGTAGTAGTGGGTTTCAGTAGGACTTTAATGGTGTTTTTGAGAGAAATCTCGTTCGTTGGTTGACCTTTTTGATTACCTTGGTTGCCATTTTATCACAGGAAAGATTAGCCTCGAGATTGGAACCTAGCTAGGTGACCTAAACTTTCCCGGTGATGACAATGTCACCCACTTTAATAGTGAAGTCACTGACTAAAATCACTCGTACAAATTGGGGCCAAAAAGTACAGAAACAGAGTTATTTGTTGTCTGAAATATGTTTTCTGTCCTTCAAGTCTGCAATAAAAACAGTAGTAATTAAAAAAAACAACTATTTGATTACTGATTCCTCATAGGAAGACGTGTTGGTGGGATTGAGGAGGTCTTCGAAGTATTCCTTCCACCTATCCACAACATCCGCAGTTGAGGTCAGCAGAACACCATCCGCACCATACACGGTGTTGATAGTGCACTGCTTCCCCTTCCTGAGGCGGCGGACGGTGGTCCAGAATCGCTTCGAAGCCGTCCGGAAGTCGGCTGAGTGTGAAGCGACCGGGATGAGAATCAGCACCTCCAAGTCCGAGTCCATGGTTCTCGCCCGGAAAAGGGTGGAGTGCCATCTCCGGGTTGGGGAGGAGCCCCTGCCCCAAGTGGAGGAGTTCAAGTACCTAGGAGTCTTGTTCACGAGTGGGGGAAGAGTGGATCGTGAGATCGACAGGCGGATCGGTGCGGCGTCTTCAGTAATGCGGACGTTGTACCGATCCGTTGTGGTGAAGAAGGAGCTGAGCCGGAAGGCAAAGCTCTCAATTTACCGGTCGATCTACGTTCCCATCCTCACCTATGGTCATGAGCTTTGGGTCATGACCGAAAGGATAAGATCACGGGTACAAGCGGCCCAAATGAGTTTCCAGGTCTCTCCCTTAGAGATAGGGTGAGAAGCTCTGCCATCCGGGAGGAACTCAAAGTAAAGCCGCTGCTCCTCCACATCGAGAGGAGCCAGATGAGGTGGTTCGGGCATCTGGTCAGGATGCCACCCGAACGCCTCCCTAGGGAGGTGTTTAGGGCACGTCCAACCGGTAGGAGGCTATGGGGAAGACCCAGGACACGTTGGGAAGACTATGTCTCTCGGCTGGCCTGGGAACGCCTCGGGATCCCCCGGGAAGAGCTAGACGAAGATGCTGGGGAAAGGGAAGTCTGGGTTTCCGTACTTAGGCTGTTGCCCCCGCGACCCGACCGCGGATAAGCGGAAGAAGATGGATGGATGGAACTATTTGATTAAAAAGTCAAAGACCATGTTTGCGCGTCCCCTTTGGGTGTTTTTTCGCATCAATTGTCAAGTTTTCGCTTTCATGCAAATTGGCTGACACCAACACAGTGAGTGTCAACAACAACAAAAAAAAAAAAACACGCATCAGCTGTGACTGACAGGAAGTGTTAGCAGGTGACGCCGCTACTGCGCTGGTTCATGCTTGACGAACCAGCGAGGGCTGATAACGAGCGGACACCTCCGGGCCCTACATTCACCCGACAGCTCGACTGTTCATTGTCGCCACGGCAACCAGACAAGACAAGATGTAAAGGTCGTGCGCTCTGTCGGCAGCTGCGCTGTAAAGTCTTTTGAATAAATCAAATGACCAGCGGGGCGCTTACATCCAGGCGTAAGACCTGCAAAATAAAAGTCCATCTTGAGGCGTAGAAGCTGCAGGCTTCTCTTCACAGTCTTTCGGCTCCAAAGACCCTTTTTTTTTTTTTTTCCTCTTCCTTCACACTTCAGACTGTGAGCAGCAAAAAGGCTCCACAGCAGGCGTGAAAGGCCTGGGCGCCAGATAAGCCCAGCAAGATGTTTTATTCCGCTAAAGAAATAAAGAAGTAGAAGAAGAAAAGAGGCTCTAGTTTGTGCTGGATTCTAGTTCTTGACTGTATTTGTAGCTAAGACAAAAGCCAGGACTTCTAAGGACGTCCAAAATAATGACAAAGTACATTTTTTATTCATGCTTGAGGTGTAAAGAACACTTTTTGGACTGAACTGAGTCTTGGTCAAGTGACTGCGAAACGTGTCAATCCATGTTCTGTCCTCTGGCCTCAAAACTGAGAGATTAAGCGTCTCCTCGGGTGAAGCATTGCCAGCTCGTCACCTTGAAGCAGAACTGACCCGCCTCGGGCATCCCCACGTCAACGCGCCCGAGGATTAACGGACATTTTTCTCATCCTCCATCACACCAGTTTCTGTTTTTTGTGGGATGCCAGAAATGCGACCCCGTCAGAAAGTTCTGTTACAGCTAACAATTCAGTTCAGTTCGGTTTCAGTTTATTCCGAACATGCATACGATACAATGTAATCCATCACATAATTCCAGTTGTTTCATTACAGCTATGTCCGAAAAGGAGTAGAAAGAAGCAGAGTTTTATTTAATCTTACCCGTTTTCATCCATCCATCCATTTTAATACCGCATATTCCCTTTTGGGGTCGTGTGGATGGGTATCAAATTCTGTACGGGGCGGCATAGCTCGGTTGGTAGAGCGGCCGTGCCAGCAACTTGAGGGTTGCAGGTTCGATTCCTGCTTGTGCCATCCTAGTTACTGCCGTTGTGTCCTTGGGCAAGACGCTTTACCCACCTGCTCCCAGTGCCACCCACACTGGTTTAAAAGGTAACTTAGATATTGGGTGTCACTATGTAAAGCGCTTTGAGTCACTACATAAAAGCGCTATATAAATATAATTCACTTCACTTTCTAGTCCTTCACTTTAACTTTCCTCATCCACGAATATTTCATCCTCACTCAAATTAATGGTGAAATCGTCGCTTTCTCGGTCCGAATCGCTCTCGCTGCTGGTGGCCATGATTTTAAACAATGTTCAGATGTGAAAAGCTCCACAACCCGTGACGTCGCGCGCGCATCGTCTGCGACTTCCGGTACAGGCAAGGCTTTTTTATTAGCGAGCAAAAGTTGCGAACTTTATCGTCGATGTTCTCTACTAAACCCTTTCAGCAAAAATATGGCAATATCGCCAAATGGTCAAGTATGACACATAGAATGGACCTGCTATCCCCGTTTAAATAAGAAAAGCGCTATATAAATATAATTCACTTCACTTCACTACTTTCGTCGGTACATGACAAAATCCAAAAGTACTAGGACAGGGCATTTACCATATTTTCCAGACCATGAATATTCTATTTAACATAATATGTAATGATGGTTATTTGGTCAAAATGTTGCATAGATTACAGTGTTTCCCCCAGAATATTTGTTTGTTAAGGGGGTGTCTCTCCAGACTGTGGTGAAGTAGGCCGGCTTCGTCGCATGAAGAAGCCTAAAATTTTTGGTTGTGTTAACCGCTCCTGTATGCTGAATGGCAATATCCATACATCCATCCATCCATTTTCTACCACTTATTCCCTTTGGGGTTGCGGGGGGCGCTGGCGCCTATCTCAGCTACAATCGGGCGGAAGGCGGGGTACACCCTGGACAAGTCGCCACCTCATCACAGGGCCAACACAGATAGACAGACAACATTCACACTCACATTCACACACTAGGGCCAATTTAGTGTTGCCAATCAACCTATCCCCAGGTGCATGTCTTTGGAGGTGGGAGGAAGCCGGAGTACCCGGAGGGAACCCACGCATTCACGGGGAGAACATGCAAACTCCACACAGAAAGATCCCGAGCCTGGGATTGAACCCAGGACTGCAGGACCTTCGTATTGTGACGCAGACGCATCGTGAAGGCCGTGAACTGGAGCCAGTTCAGTTCAGTTTCAGTTTATTCCGAACATGCATACGATACAATGTAATGCATCACATAATTCCAGTTGTTTCATTACAGCTATGTCTGAAAAGGAGTAGAAAGAAGCAGAGTTTTATTTAATCCTACCCGTTTTCATCCATCCATCCATTTTCTACCGCATATTCCCTTGTGGGGTCGTGTGGATGGGTATCAAATTCTGTACTTTCGTAGGTACATGACAAAATCAAAAAGTACTAGGACCGGGCATTTACCATATTTTCCAGACCATGAATATTCTATTGAACATAATATGTAATGATGGTTCTTTGGTCAAAATGTTGCATAGATTACAGTGTTTCCCCCAGAATATTTGTTTGTTAAGGGGGTGTCTCTCCAGACTGTGGTGAAGTAGGCCGGCTTCGTCGCATGAAGAAGCCTAAAATTTTTGGTTGTGTTAACCGCTCCTGTATGCTGAATGGCAATATCCATACATCCATCCATCCATTTTCTACCACTTATTCCCTTTGGGGTTGCGGGGGGCGCTGGCGTCTATCTCAGCTAGAATCGGGCGGAAGGCGGGGTACACCCTGGACAAGTCGCCATATCATCACAGGGCCAACACAGATAGACAGAACAACTTCACACTCACATTCACACACTAGGGCCAATTTAGTGTTGCCAATCAACCTATCCCCAGGTGCATGTCTTTGGAAGTGGGAGGAAGCCGGAGTACCCGGAGGGAACCCACGCATTCACGGGGAGAACATGCAAACTCCACACAGAAAGATCCCGAGCCTGGGATTGAACCCAGGACTGCAGGACCTTCGTATTGTGAGGCAGACGCATCGTGAAGGCCGTGAACTGGAGCCAGTTCAGTTCAGTTTAAGTTTATCCGAACATGCATACGATACAATGTAATGCATCACATAATTCCAGTTGTTTCATTACAGCACGTTGGAAAAGGAGTAAAAAGAAGCAGAGTTGTATTTAATCCTACCCGATTTCATACCATAGCAATTTTATCCAATTTCCTTGTTCTCTGTAACAGAACAGTAAACAATGAATAATACATATGTAATATATAGGGGTGTAACGGTACACAAAAAAATTCGGTTCGGTACGTACCTCGGTTCAGAGGTCACGGTTCGGTTACATTTTCGGTACAGTGTAAGAAAAAAAACAAAATATAAATTTTTTGATTATTTATTTAAGAAATTTGCTAAATCTTCCACCCAAAAATATTTTTCTTAGTGGAATATTTGATGTGAAGTAATCAGAAACGTGGATAGGTCAATAATTCATAATGACATTGATTTTGATTTAATATTATGTTTTGAGCAACGACAGTTTGAAAGAAAAAGCTTTGTTTTATTAGTCAACGTTGCAACTTTTCTAAATTACATTTAGCCTTTAAGCTTTTTTATTTCACGTATGTTTATGTTTTTTTTAAATTTTGATAGTATTTTTAGAATCTGCAGTGGGCCTTTAAAACATTAGCAGTGGGCCGCAAATGGCCTCTGGGGCACACTTTTGACACACCTGCTATAGATTATAAAAATGTCATCTGATTATTCAATGGGTAAAAAAACAGAGGCTGGTGACGCATGCGTGTTTATCATAGCTCTCTCGCTCTCTCTCTCTCTGCCCCTCCCTCACGAATGTTGCTGCGCGCACCACTTTTTGTTTTGTTTTGAACCCCTTCTTAACCCTAAACTTACATTGAAAATACACGCAACCCTAACTTAAAATGCCGGACATTTGAGGCATTTAAGAAACTCCACCCGGACAGCCCCGCAAAAGAGAACATATCCCGTGAAAAGAGGAGGTATGGTCAGTCTATCATAGCCCGGTCGCTGCTAGCATGCCGTGTGTTGTTGTTTTTTTGATTGATTGAAACTTTTATTAGTAGATTGCACAGTACAGTACATATTCCGTACAATTGACAACTAATTGGTAACACCCGAATAAGTTTTTCAACTTGTTTAAGTCGGGGTCCACGTAAATCAATTCATGGTGCCTCGGTGTGCGTTGTTTACAAAACGTCCGGTGCGCTACTTAATATGTCCGTGTCGTTTGGTACACCTCCGAACCAAACCGAAACCCCCGTACCGAAACGGTTCAATACAAATACACGTACCGTTACATCCCTAATAATATACCATAGTAAGCATTCAAATATTAAATACATTAATAGTATTTGTCTCAATAAAAAAAGGGGAAAAAAAGGGTTCAAGATATTCATCATAATTCTTGTTCTTTTAACTTTGTGAAAATTTGTAGTAGTAACAGTCTCTTAAACTGAATCATATGGTGCTTTGTTTGATTTTTTTTTTACTTAATCCATTCCATAATTCCATAAGTGGAGGAGTTCAAGTACCTAGGAGTCTTGTTCACGAGTGGGGGAAGAGTGGATCGTGAGATCGACAGGCGGATCGGTGCGGCGTCTTCAGTAATGCGGACGTTGTACCGATCTGTTGTGGTGAAGAAGGAGCTGAGCCGGAAGGCAAAGCTCTCAATTTACCGGTCGATCTACGTTCCCATCCTCACCTATGGTCATGAGCTTTGGGTCATGACCGAAAGGATAAGATCACGGGTACAAGCGGCCGAAATGAGTTTCCTCCGCCGGGTGGCGGGGCTCTCCCTTAGAGATAGGGTGAGAAGCTCTGCCATCCGGGAGGGACTCAAAGTAAAGCCGCTGCTCCTCCACATCGAGAGGAGCCAGATGAGGTGGTTCGGGCATCTGGTCAGGATGCCATCCGAACGCCTCCCGAAGGAGGTGTTTAGGGCACGTCCAACCGGTAGGAGGCCTCGGGGAAGACCCAGGAAACGTTGGGAAGACTATGTCTCCTGGCTGGCCTGGGAACGCCTCGGGATCCCCCGGGAAGAGCTAGACAAAGTGGCTGGGGAGAGGGAAGTCTGGGTTTCCCTGCTTAGGCTGCTGCCCCCGCGACCCGACCTCGGATAAGCGGAAGAAGATGGATGGATGGATGGATACAAATATACTAAAGGTTTAAGTAGGCCTGGGCAATATGGCCTTTTTTTAATATCTCGATATTTTTAAGCCATGTCACGATACACGATATATATCTCAATATTTTACCTTAGCCTTGAATGAACACTTGATGCATATAACACAGCAGTATGATGATTCTATGTGTCTACATTAAAACATTCTTCTTCATACTGCATTAATATATGCTCATTTTTTTAACTTCCATGCAGAGAGGGAAATCCCAACTAAGTCAATTGACCTAAACTGTATTTATTAAACAGTTATTAAGCAGTGGCACAAACATTCATGTTGTTTTAAAACAGAAAGTGCAAGATTGTCAGAGACATTTTAAAAGAAACTGAGTGCACTTTTGTGCATGATGTCACTAAGATGACACACCAAAACAACACTAAAGTGCACTTTTTGTACAGAACACCACTACAATAGTTTAAAACAAATAAAGTGCACTTTTGTGCATGATGTCACACAAGATATTTCAATAACTGTCAAATAAAAATGAGCTCCATAATAGGAAATCAAATAGTTTATGTCCTTCGCTATGTGGTAGGTTACTGCGGACATTATCTCCTTCTGTTGTTGACTATTTTTTTCATATGGTGTGTAAGATGGAAATGGTTGATTGGGCATTTTGTTGGTGTGGCACCGAACAAAGATGTTGACATGCGGAGTATCAAGCACTCTTCATTCTCTAGCGGGTGATTTTTCAAATGATGCTGCATATTAGCAGTAATGCTACTTTTTATAGCTACGCTTTTGCCCCACACTTCACAAACTACGATTGTTTGTTCGACATATTCCCGCTTGAAGCCAAACCACCGCCAGACGATGGACCCCCTGCTGTTTTTCTTGGGAATGAATTATTTTTTCATTTGTTACCAGATTCGCACATTATTTCTCTCGTATTACCACTCGCACCACAGCTAAACTTACCCGTGCCGCTACCTCTCTGCTCCGCGAGGGCGTATACGTATGTGACGTATGTAAGAAGGTGCGCTTGCGCAAAGCATTTTTGGTTAAAAAAAAAAAGAGATAAAGAAGTAAAATACAGCACTATGTCATCAGTTTCTGATTTATTAAATTGTATAACAGTGCAACATATTGCTCATTTGTAGTGGTCTTTCTTGAACTATTTGGAAAAAAATATATATTCAATAAATATATTTATAAAGGATTTTTGAATTGTTGCTATTTTTAGAATATTTTTGAAAAATCTTAACAAAGAGCCACCGCCTAAACTAAAGTCTTAAAACATTTTTATTTTTATTTATTTATTTTTTTGTCATGTCCAGCTTCTCAGGCAAATCATATAGTTGATGTAGGTGCCCATATCAGCTGTTCAGATTTAGGTGTACGATACTTCTATTGTTGCCTTGTTTGTATTTTACTTTAATAATAATAATAATAATAATGATGGATTAGATTTATATCGCGCTTTTCTATTGTTAGATACTCAAAGCGCTCACAGAGAAGTGGGAACCCATCATTCATTCACACCTGGTGGTGGTAAGCTACATCTGTAGCCACAGCTGCCCTGGGGTAGACTGACGGAAGCGTGGTTGCCAGTTTGCGCCTACTTTAATAGATGTATTCATATTATCATTTGTTGCTAAACTAAAGTCTTAACAAGCTGCTAAGCTTCGTACTGCCTCTGTCAGTACGTCTCTGCAGCGGCCAGCATTGTCCCACTCACACAACCATCTGATTGGTTACACGCAGAGCGGTAACAGCCAATCAGCAGTGCGTATTCAGAGCGCATGTCACAGCCAATCAGTGTGTTTTGTTTTTATCAAGACATATATTGTATATTGCCATTCAGGGCTTCACTGTGGCAGAGGGGTTAGTGCGTCTGCCTCACAATACGAAGGTCTTGAGTAGTCCTGGGTTCAATCCCAGGCTCGGGATCTTTCTGTGTGGAGTTTTGCATGTTCTCCCCGTGAATGTTTGGGTTCCCTCCGGGTACTCCGGCTTCCTCCCACTTCCAAAGACATGCACCTGGGGATAGGTTGATTGGCAACACTAAATGGTCCCTAGTGTGTGAATGTGAGTGTGAATGTTGTCTGTCTATCTGTGTTGGCCCTGCGATGAGGTGGCGACTTGTCCAGAGTGTACCTGCCTACCGTCCGGTTGTAGCTGAGATAGGCACCAGCGCCCCCCGTGACCCCAAAGGGAATAAGCGGTAGAAAATGAATGGATGGATGTATGGATATTGCCATTCAGCATACAGGAGCGGTTAACACAACCAAAAATTGTAGGCTTCTTCATGCGACGAAGTCGGCCTACTTCACCACAGTCTGGAGAGACACCACCTTAACAAACAAATATATTTGGGGGAAACACTGGTATCTATGCAACATTTTGACCATCATTAAATATTATGTTAAATAAAATATTCATGGTCTGAAATATATGGTAAACGCCCAATCCTAGTACTTTTTGATTTTGTCATGTACCTACGAAAGTACAGAATTTGATACCCATCCACACCGTGTGCCAAACAGGCTTTTTTTTCCACTTCTAAAAGCATCTCCACATAGCAGTGTTTGCATGAAGAATACAAGGGTTGTTCTCACATGGAGGTCCATCATGGCCATGTACTGCTCGCCTGTGTATCGGCTGGGGACATCTCTGCGCTGCTGATCAGCCTCCGCTTGGGATGGTTTCCTACTGGCTCCGCTGTGAACGGGACTCTCGCTGCTGTGTTGGATCCGCTTTGGACTGGACTCTCGCGACTGTGTTGGATCCATTATGGATTGATCTTTCACAGTATCATGTTCTCATATGTTCTCATAGTCATCAGTATCATCAGTATCACAGTATCATGTTCTCATAGTCATCATTGTCACCGACGTCCCACTGGGTCATTATTGTCACCGATGTCCCACTGGGTGTGAGTTTTCCTTGCCCTTATGTGGGCCTACCGAGGATGTCGTAGTGGTTTGTGCAGCCCTTTGAGACACTAGTGATTTAGGGCTGTATAAGTAAACATTGATTGATTGATAAAAGTCTCCCAAGCCTGCTAGAAGAGCGCCGGACGAGCCTTGGCGAAGACAAACGTGAGCGCCCTGCTCCGGTGTCCCCGCCTTCTTCCCCCGCCGTGCCCCCAACATCCAATTTGAAAGTAGAGATTAAACACAAAGTCTTGCGTTGTGTGTATCAGTCGGGGCTTTAAGCCCGGCTTTTCAGCGGGAGAGAAAGCAGACTTATTTTCTTTCCTAGCCCCAGTCCTGGAAGTTTTTATCTTTATTTGCGGCGGCGCAGCTTGAATTAATCATAGTGTTGTGACACAGGAACGCCACTGTGCCCGCCGCCAAACTCTGCTCGCTATAAGCTGATTAGCCCGTGGCGTTTCACCCTCCTCCCCGCCACACCAATATGTTATTGCTTTAAAGCGTCACCGCTCTGTTTTTGTGTTGTCTCCGTGCGTTCTTTCGGCTCCTTCTTCTTCCCGTGCAATCATTTCGTGCGATTCATGGCCTCGGGTGCAGATGTTTGCATCAGCGACCAGCCTTTTCAAGCTTTTATGGCAGTCGTTTGATTCCTGCTGAGAGAATTATTCTAGTAAGAAATGAACATCACGTCTTACTGGACTGTGACAATTGTAGTTGTTGCCTTTGGATGTTGGCCAGTCAAAAGAAAGCAGACTTTTGTGCTGCGGAATGGCTCACAACAATCAAATGGCGGCGTTAAACATGCAAAGCTACTTAAATACTAACATGTTGGTGGAAATTAACATGTAAAAAGATCTTCAGAGCAAACTTGGTCTTGTTTGAAACTTGTATTAGTACAAACCCCATTTCTATAAGAGTTGGGAAATTGTGTTAGATTAAATAGGTTGATTGGCAACACTAAATTGGCCCTAGTGTGTGAATGTGAGTGTGAATGTTGTCTGTCTATCTATGTTGGCCCTGCGATGAGGTGGCGACTTGTCCAGGGTGTACCCTGCCTTCCGCCCGATTGTAGCTGAGATAGGCGCCAGCGCCCCCCGCGACCCCGAAAGGGAATAAGCGGTAGAAAATGGATGGATGGATGGAAATATAAACAGAATACAATGATTTGCAAATCCTTTTCAACCCATATTCAGTTGAATGCACTGCAAAGACAACATATTTGATATTCAAACTCATAAACTTTATATTTTTTTGCAAAAATTAATTAACTTAGAATTTCATGGCTGCAACACGTGCCAAAGTAGTTGGGAAAGGGCATGTTCACCACTGTGTTACATCACCTTTTCTTTTAACAACACTCAATAAACGTTTGGGAACTGAGGAAACTAATTGTTGAAGCTTTGAAAGTGGAATTCTTTCCCATTCTTGTTTTATGTAGAGGTTCAGTCGTTCAACAGTCCGGGGTCTCCGCTGTCGTATTTTACGCTTCATAATGCGCCACACATTTTCGATGGGAGACAGGTCTGGACTGCAGGCGGGTCAGGAAAGTACCCGCACACTTTTTTTACAAAGCCACACTGTTGTAACACTTGTCTTGCTGAAATAAACAGGGGTGTCCATGATAACGTTGCTTGGATGACAACATATGTTGTTCCAAAACCTGTATGGACTATTCAGCATTAATGGTGCCTTCACAGATGTGTAAGTTACCCATGCCTTGGGAACTAATACACCTCCATACCATCACAGATGCTGACTTTTTAACTTTGCTCCTATAACAATCCGAATGGTTATTTTCCTCTTTGTTTTGGAGGACACCACGTCCTCTGTTTCCAAATATAATTTGAAATGTGGACTCGTCAGACCACAAAACACTTTTCCACTTTGCATCAGTCCATCTTAGGTGAGCTCGGGCCCAGCCAAGCCGGCGGCGTTTCAGGATATTGTTGATAAATGGGTTTGGCTTTGTATTGTAGAGTTTTAACTTGCACTTACAGATGTAGCGTCGAACTGTAGTTACTGACAGTGGTTTTCTGAAGTGTTCCTGAGCCCAGGTGGTGATATCCTTTACACACTGATGTCGGTTTTTCATGCAGTACCGCCTGAGGGCTCAAAAGTCCGTGATATCATCGCTTACGTGCAGTGGTTTCTCCAGATTCTCTGAACCTTTTGATGATTTTACAAACCGTAGATGGTAAAACCCCTAAATTCCTTGCAATAGCTCGTTGAGAAATGTTGTTCTAAAACTATTCGACATTTTGCTTACTAAGTGGTGACCCTCACCCCATCCTTGTTTGTGAAATACTTAGCATTTCATGTAAGCTGCTTTTATTCCCAATGATGGCACCCACCTGTTCCCAATTAGCCTGCACACCTGTGGGATGTTCCATATAAGTGTTTGATGAGCATTCCTCAATTTTATCAGTATTTATTGCCACTTTTCCCAACTTCTTTGTACCGTGTTGCTGGCATCAAATTCTAAAGTTAATAATTATTTGCACAAAAAAAATGTTAATCAGTTTGAACGTCAAATATGTTGTCTTTGTAGCATATTCAAATGAATATGGGTTGAAAATGATTTGCAAATCATTGTATTCCGTTTATATTTACATGTAATACAATTTCCCAACTCATATGGAAACAGGGTTTGTAGATTGCACAGTACAGTACATATTCTATACCATTGACCACTAAATAGTAACACCCCAAATAGGGCTGGGGGATATGGCCTTTTTTTTTATATCTCTATTTTTATGCCATATCACGATACACGATATATATCTCAATATTTTGCCTTAGCCTTGAATGAACACTTGAAGCATATAATCACAGCAGTATGATGATTCTATGTGTCTACATTAAAACATTCTTGTTCAGACTGCATTAATATGTGCTCATTTTAAACTTTCATGCAGAGAGGGAAATCACAACAAAGTCATTTGACCAGAACTGTATTTATTAAACAGTTATTAAGCAGTGGCACAAACATTCATGTCCTTTCCAAAACAGAAAGTGCAAGATTGTCAGAGACATTTTAAAACAAGCTATTAGTGCACTTTTGTGATGTCACTTAGATGACATATCAAAACAACACTAAATAAAGTGCATTTTTTGTACAGAACGCCACTACATAGTTTAAAACAAATAAAGTGCACATTTGTGCATGATGTCACACAAGATATTTCAATAACTGTCAAATAAAAGTTTGCTGCATAATAGGAAATCAAATCGTTTTTGTCCTTCGCTATGTGGTAGGTTCCTGTGGACGTTATCTCCTTCTGTTGTTGACTATTTTTTTCATACGTTGTTGATGTGGAAATGGTAGCCTCTGCATTTTGTTGGTTTGGCACCGAACGGAGAAGGTTAACATGCAGAGTTTAAAGCACTCCTTATTCTCTAGCGCAGGGGTGCCCATTACATCGATCGCGAGATATCAGTCGACCGCAGGGGGTGTGTCAGTCGATCTCCAGCCAGGCTTTAAAAAAAAATAGACCTAAAAATTTGTGATCATCAATCTTCACCAAGACGTCACTTAAATGACATTCACGGTACCGGAGGGTCTTGTGAGATGACACTGGCTGCTGCAAGATCATTATTATGAAAATATGACCGAGAGGAAGGCGAGAAACACTTTTTATTTCAACAGACTCTCGCGCCGTACCTTCCGTCAAAACTCTAAAGGCCGACTGCACATTTCCTATCTTCACAATAAAAGCCCTGCTTCATGCTGCCTGCGCTAACTAAATACAGAGTCTCGGAAAACTGGCGTGCACAAGCGATCCCTCAGAAAGCTGGCGTGCACATCACTTGTGCACGCCAGCTTTCCGAGACTCTTATTTTGTTAGCGCAGGCAGCATGAAGCAGGGCTTTTATTGTGAAGATAGGAAATGTGCAGTCGGCCTTCAGAGTTTTGACGGAAGGGAGGGCGCGAAAGTCTGTTGAAATAAAAAGTGTTTCTCGCCTTCCTCTCCGTCATTTTTTCATAATAATGAACTGGCAGCAGCCAGCGTCATCTCACAAGACCCTCGGGTGCCGTGAATGTCAATCAAGCAAGCTACGGAATTTGCCGCCAATGTTTTTCTTGTAAAGTGTATGGAAGCTGGATGAATTAGATGCCAAAAACCAACCACTTTCATGTGGTATTGTACAGAAAGGACAACTTTTTTTCTCCTCCATTTGAAAATGTGGGCGTTATCATCATTACTGTCTGATTCCAATCAATGCAAGTCATCAGAATCAGGTAATACACCAACTTATATTCTTGTCTTTGTGAAAGAAAGACATCTATATGTGTTACACATGCTTGTATTATCATTAAACACATTTAACTTGTTTACAAAAATGTCTCTTTCATAAATAAATAAATATAAATGATATATATAAATGAGGTAGATCCCCTCGAGTAGCTCGCCTGCAGTAAAAGTGTGGGCACCCCTGCTCTAGCCGGTGACTTTTCAAATGATGCTACAAATTAGCAGTAATGCTACTTTTTGTAGCAACGCTTTTGCCCCACACTTGACAAATTCAATCAATCATCAATCAATCAATCAATGTTTATTCATACAGCCCTAAATCACAAGTGTCTCAAAGGACTGCACAAGCCACAGCGACATCTGCTGACCACAGCCCACATAAGGACAAGGAAAACCTCAAAATCCAGTGGGACGTCGATGAGAATGACTTTGAGAAACCTCGGAGAGGATCGCATATAATAATCCATTTATATATTTTATTTATATGCATTTCTTAATAGGGAGAGTAAATGATCAAATATGTAACAAACTTATGCAGTGGGAAAAAAAAAATGTTACATTCAATCAATCAATCAATGTTTACTTATATAGCCCTAAATCACTAGTGTCTCAAAGGGCTGCACAAACCACCACGACATCCTCGCATTATGAAAAATAAGTGAATACTTTTAAAGTAGAAATAGATAGAAAAATAAATCCAGCACAAAGATAATAAGTAATATATATTTTTGTGAAAAATGGCATGCATGCTTCTGCTGTTAAGATGAATACCTGGTCATTCATTGTCAGAGGTATTGCTGCTCTATTGTTCCTTAGTGTGGTGAAAAGTTTTTACTTCTTGATTCACTCATTAATGTGATGTTCTGATTTTAGTCATGGAATGTTGATTGCTTTTTTTCATCGGTCTTAATCTGCCATTTTCTGTGTTTTTCATAAAATATATTATTATGACATTCATAATATTTACCTCCCACTGGACACAGTCTCTGGGCTTCACAGTGGCAGAGGGGTTAGTGCGTCTGCCTCACAATACGAAGTTCCTGCAGTCCTGGGTTTAAATCCAGGCTCGGGATCTTCCTGTGTGGAGTTTGCATGTTCTCCCCGTGAATGCGTGGGTTCCCTCCGGGTACTCCGGCTTCCTCCCACTTCCAAAGACATGCACCTGGGGATAGGTTGATTGGCAACACTAAATTGGCCCTAGTGTGTGAATGTGAGTGTGAATGTTGTCTGTCTATCTGTGTTGGCCCTGCGATGAGGTGGCGACTTGTCCAGGGTGTACCCCGCCTTCCGCCCGATTGTAGCTGAGATAGGCGCCAGCGCCCCCCGCGACCCCAAAAGGGAATAAGCGGTAGAAAATGGATGGATGGATGGATGGACACAGTCTCTACATCAGGGTTTCCCACACATTCATTTATTTGTGGCGGCCCGCCACGAAAGAATTACGGCCGCCACAAATTAAAAAAAATAATAATAATAATAATAAAATACATATATATATATATATATATATATATGATGTATTTATTTATTTATTTTTTCCGGCTTTTGACTTGCTTGACCGCTCATAAAAGCAATGGGACTCTGTCTGTGAATGGAGCTTGTAGTTACATATTATGTAAATATTATATAAATATAAATAGGGCTTCACGGTGGCAGAGGGGTTAGTGCGTCTGCCTCACAATACGAAGGTCCTGCAGTCCTGGGTTCAAATCCAGGCTCGGGATCTTTCTGTGTGGAGTTTGCATGTTCTCCCCGTGAATGCGTGGGTTCCCTCCGGGTACTCCGGCTTCCTCCCACTTCCAAAAACATGCACCTGGGGATAGGTTGATTGGCAACACTAAAATTGGCCCTAGTGTGTGAATGTGAGTGTGAATGTTGTCTGTCTATCTGTGTTGGCCCTGCGATGAGGTGGCGACTTGTCCAGGGTGTACCCCGCCTTCCGCCCGATTGTAGCTGAGATAGGCGCCAGCGCCCCCCGCGTCCCCCAAAAGGGAATAGAAAATGGATGGATGGATGGACACAGTCTCTACATCAGGGTTTCCCACACATTCATTTATTTGTGGCGGCCCGCCACGAAAGAATTACGGCCGCCACAAATTAAAAAAAAAAATAATAATAATAATAAAATACATATATATATATATATATATATATAATGTATTTATTTATTTATTTTTTCCGGCTTTTGACTTGCTTGACCGCTCATAAAAGCAATGGGACTCTGTCTGTGAATGGAGCTTGTAGTTACATATTATGTAAATATTATATAAATATAAATAGGGCTTCACGGTGGTAGAGGGGTTAGTGCGTCTGCCTCACAATACGAAGGTCCTGCAGTCCTGGGTTCAAATCCAGGCTCGGGATCTTTCTGTGTGGAGTTTGCATGTTCTCCCCGTGAATGCTTGGGTTCCCTCCGGGTACTCCGGCTTCCTCCCACTTCCAAAGACATGCACCTGGGGATAGGTTGATTGGCAACACTAAATTGGCCCTAGTGTGTGAATGTGAGTGTGAATGTTGTCTGTCTATCTGTGTTGGCCCTGCGATGAGGTGGCGACTTGTCCAGGGTGTACCCCGCCTTCCGCCCGATTGTAGCTGAGATAGGCGCCAGCGCCCCCCGCGACCCCGAACGGGAATAAGCGGCAGAAAATGGATGGATGGATGGATGTATATAAATATGTACATAAAGTGTTGTAATTATATTCCAACTCCGCGTTCTTCTTGGTCATCGCCGCCGCTGCCCCAAACAAAACCCCCTCACGCCACCACAAATAGATCCCTGACCTGTGGGAAACACTGCTCCACATCTTCTAGGAAAACCGAGCAAAGTCTAAGTGTGGTTCTAATGTTGAACTAATATCCTCTCTAGGTAACTACCAGCTGTCTCCGACGGTCAACATGCCACAGGATGACACCATCATAATCGAAGATGACCGGCCGCCGCTACTCCCGCCCCATCTGTCCGACCAGTCGTCTTCCAGCTCCCACGATGATGTTGGCTTTAACGCTGACGCGACACTGCCGTGGGCCAAAGATCTTCCCGCTCCCAATGAAAGGTGGGAAAGATGCACCTCTCTGTGTGCAATTTATACTTTCTACCCTCAATCTGGATGCTTCAGTATATATGTATATAGTGTAGGGCTGGGCGATATGGCCTTTTATTAATATCTCAACATTTTTAAGCCATGTTACGATATATATCTCGATATTTTTGCCTTAACCTTGAATAAACACTTGATGCATATAATCACAGCAGTATGATGATTCTATGTGTCTACATTAAAACTTTCTTCTTCATACTGCATTAATATATGCTCATTTTAAACTTTCATGCAGAGAGGGAAATCACAACTACGTCAATTGACCAAAACTGTATTTATTAAACAGTTATTAAGCAGTGGCACAAACATTCATGTCATTTCAAAACAGAGAGTGAAAGATTCTCAGAGATATTTTAAAACAGGCTTTTAGTGCACTTTTGTGCATGATGTCACTAAGATGACTATGGAGGGGGGCGTGGCCTGCAGCAAAGCGGGGTCTGCCAGGACCGGCCTCGAAGTCAGCGACAGGTGCGTAGATGGCCCAGGTGGGCTTTATGATCTAATCACCTGTCGCTCTGTTTAAGCAGCAGCCGGGAGAAGAGACGTTGTTGGAGCTGGGGCGAGAGCGTGAGAGAGAGACACTATGCTAAAAAGCAAAATAATGAAAAATAAACCAGTGTTGTATCCTGGAACTTGGGCTCTCGTGTCAATGCTTGGTGGTCCGGAGGACCCACATTGGGTGCCAAATTGTGGAGGTTGCCCTTCCGTGGGTCCTCCAGCCCACCAAGCATTGACACGAGAGCCCGGGTTCCAACACTGGTTTATTTTTCAGCATAAAGTGTCTCTCTCTCACGCTCTCGCCCTAGCCCTAGCTCTTTTCCCGGCTGGTGCTAAACAGAGCGACAGGTGATTAGATAATAAGGCCCGCCTGGGCCATCCATGCACCTGTCGCTGACTTTGAGGCCGGTCCTGGCACACCTCGCTTCGCTGCAGATCCACAGGCCACGCCCCCCGCCACAATGACATACCAAAACAACACTCAATTAGAGTGCACTTTTTGTATAGAACGCCACTACAATAGTTTAAAATAAATAAAGTGCACTTTTGTGCATGATGTCATACAAGATATTTCAATAAGTGTCAAATAAAAATGAGCTGCATAATAGGAAATCAAATAGTGTATGTCCTTCGCTATGTGGTAGGTTCCTGTGGACGTTATCTCCTTCTGTTGTTGACTATTTTTTTCATACGGTGTTGATGTGGAAATGCAAGAGGCCATGCTCAATTGGGTCAGTGCTGGTTGCTTGTTGAGTGTGGCACCGGCCGAGATGTCGACATGCGGAGTTTCAAGCACTACTTATTCTCTGGCGAGTGACTTTTCAAATGATGCTACAAATTAGTAGTAGCAACGCTTTTGCCGCACACTTGACATATTGCGGTTGTCTGTTCCACATCTTTCCGCTTGAAGCCAAACCTCCGCCAGACGATGGACTCTGTGCTGTTTTTCTTGGGAATTAATTATTCTTCTGTCATTTGTTACCAGACTGGCACCTTCTTTATCTCGTATTACCACTCGCACTGCTCCGCTAGCACCACCTGCCACAGCTAACTTTACCCTTGCCGCTACAACTCTGCTCCGCGAGAGCGTATGACGTTGCACGCGTGACAGTATGTGACGTATGTAAAACGGTGAACTTGTTTTATCTCTCTGTGAGAAGGAAAGACAAGAAAGAGTGATATAATATAAAACCTGTAGTGCAGAGGCCTCAAACATGTGGCCCGCGAGACATTATTTTGCGGCCCGCACCTTGATGTGAAAATGTAATGTTGGTGCAGCCCGCGAGTTTTATATGAATGGCGCTTTACAGCGTCATACTTGTATACCCTCGATTTTTCCGGGACACTCCCAATTTTCAGTGCTCCTCCAGGGGTAATCATTCTCCCGAATTTCACCCAAACAACAATATTGAGGGGGCACCGTGGAGGCGATGCCTTTAAGTCCTCTACAACCTGTACAAACAGCATGCCAGGCTAGCCGCATGTGGTATTTGGGTTCTGAGCGACTGCAAAACATAGTTGATCAACAGCCACACAGGTCACACTGAGAGTGGCCGCATAGACAACTTTAACACTGTTACAAATATGCGCCACACTGTGAACCCACACCAAACAAGAATGACAAACACATTTTGGGAGAACATCCGCACCGTAACACAACATAAACACAACAGAACAAATGGCCAGAATCCCATGCAGCCTTAACTCTTCCGGGGTACAATATACCCCCCCCCCCCATTGTAGCCCGGAAGAGTTGGTGCTGCAAGGGGTTCTTGGTATTTGTTTTGTTGTGTTTATGTTGTGTTACGGTTTGGATGTTCTCCCAAAATGTGTTTGTCAATATTGTTTGGTATGGGTTCACAGTGTGGCGCATATTTGTAACAGTGATAAAGTAGTTTGTACGGCCACCCTCAGTGTGACCTGTATGGCTGTTGATCAAGTATGTCTTGCAGTCACTTCCGTGGGTTTTCAGAAGCCTCATACAGTATGTGATTGGGCCGGCACACTGTTTGTATGGTGAAAAAGCGGATGAGACGGCAGGTTGCGAAGGACGTTAAAGGCAGTGCCGTCACGGCACTCCCTTAATATTGTTGTCCTGGTGAAAGCCGGAAGAATGACTGCCCCGGGAGATTGTCGGGAGGGGCACTGATATTCGGGTGTTTCCCGGAAAGATCGCGAGAGTTGGCAAGTATGTTGCTAGGGCGGGAAAGCTTTTCAAAGAAGGTGAATTAATTAAAAAGTGCTTGTTATATATATTTTTTTAATCTTTTCTTGCGGACCAGCTTCACCCAGTTTCTGCATCCAGTGGCCCCCAGGTAAATTGAGTTTGAGACCCCTGCTGTAGTGTAATGCCCGCAGCTTGAAGCAACTGCGTGAGAACGTATACTCGAATAATCACGATATAGTCATCTTTTACATCGCACAGAGACAAACCCACAATATATCGCATATATATCGCCCAGCCCTAATGTAGTATAATATTTATTTCCTGTAAATAACACATTGAACATAAATCGTTCTCAGGATTAGACTGTGCACTTTTGCACTATTTTTCTTTTTCTTTCCTTCCTATGTGTTGCATATTTTGTAGACTGATACTGGAGTTGCTTGGGCTTCACGGTGGTAGAGGGGTTAGTGCGTCTGCCTCACAATACGAAGGTCCTGCAGTCCTGGGTTCAAATCCAGGCTCGGGATCTTTCTGTGTGGAGTTTGCATGTTCTCCCCGTGAATGCGTGGGTTCCCTCCGGGTACTCCGGCTTCCTCCCGCTTCCAAAGACATGCACCTGGGGATAGGTTGATTGGCAACACTAAATTGGCCCTAGTGTGTGAATGTGAATGTTGTCTGTCTATCTGTGTTGGCCCTGCGATGAGGTGGCGACTTGTCCAGGTTGTACCTCGCCTTCTGCCCGATTGTAGCTGAGATAGGCGCCAGCGCCCCCCGCGACCCCCCAAAAAAAGGGAACAAGCGGTAGGAAATGGGACGGCGTGGCGCAGTGGAAGAGTGGCCGTGCGCAACCCGAGGGTCCCTGGTTCAAATCCCACCTAGTACCAACCTCGTCACGTCCGTTGTGTCCTGAGCAAGACACTTCACCCTTGCTCCTGATGGGTGCTGGTTGGCGCCTTGCATGGCAGCTCCCTCCATCAGTTTGTGAATGTGTGTGTGAATGTGGAAGTAGTGTCAAAGCGCTTTGAGTACCTTGAAGGTAGAAAAGCGCTATACAAGTACAACCCATTTATTTATTTAGGAAATGGATGGATGGCTGTACCTGTGTATAGTGACAATAAAATCCATTCTATTATATTCTATGAAACACTTGACGTTGACAAGATTTGACATGGCTTTTAAAAAAAAAAAAAGATGTATAAACATTTTCTGTATCATTTTCATTGAATAGCTCCCAGATCCCTGATGGGAGCAATGCTGACGCCGCCTTCCTGCGCGAAGGTTTCGGACGCCAGAGCATGTCGGAGAAGCGGACCAAGCAGTTTGGGGACGCGTCCCAGCTCGAGATCATCAAGACGCGCAAGTCCAAGAGCATGGACTTAGGTATTGTGTTCCAAACATCCTCTTCTTCCCTTTTTAAGCGTCAATCTAAGATACGAGACGTATTTGATATCTGTATTATTTTGATGAAAACAAGTATCGTCATTGAAAGCGATGTCGGCAGCTCGACCTTCAGACCCAAACGCACATTACTTCCTGTCAGTACAACCATTCGCATTCCACCTCTTCCTCATCCTCACTCGCTCGCCTGTCCTCCTCAATCAAGAACCGCTTCCTTCTTCCCGCAAAGTGGAGAACTCTTCACCTTGAAACGTCCCCAAAACAGCTGCTGATTGCTCCGACCCAAACATCCCGCCCTTGCGCTCTGCAATCATCTCTCGTCTTCCTCATCTTCCGCAACAGATTGCAGCAACAAGGCTGATTGCTAGCACTACTCTTCCCCCCCCCCCCCCCCCTTCCCCGCCGCATCGCACCTCCTCCATCCCTCTCTGCACTCACCTGCTGGTCTGGCATGGCGTCCTGTCTTTAATAGAGATGAAGGCGTTTGTTTTGTGATGTTTGCATCCGTAGCGGGATGTTGCATGAGGAATGTGATAAGCACTAACTGAACCTCCAAATTTTTACCCCCCTTGTTTGCCCCCCGCCCACCTCCCCTTTCGCTTCCTTTAACAGTAGCCGACGAGATTAACCTCAGCCCTCGTCCTGACCCCAGCACAGGTAAGGCCCGGATTTGTAGAACTGATAGGAGCTGTTCAGCGGTAAACAATCGTGACTAGGGATGTCCCGATCCAAGTTTTAGCACTTCCGATCCGATCCAATATTGTTTTTGCACTTCCGATCCGATACCGATACTGGCCTATCCGAGCATGTATTAAAGTTTAAAGTTATATAGCCTACTTAGTTGTCAGATTCTTGTTGAAAAGGCTTTTAGTTCTCTTGATAACAACTAGCCAGCTGAATTAGGTGAGTTTGAAAAATACACAATGGTTGGTATTCGAGGACAAACACAAAATTGACAAAATTATACATGCCAAACAGAAATGGCATCATTAAACAGTAAAAAAGTGAACAGTATAAAGTGCAAATAATGCTGTAAATATTATTTTTTTTAAAAAGCAAAACACACAAACAACCTGAGTGGGATTAAATTGTCTATAACTCAGCATCAATACTTGCTCTTGAACAAGTGTAAACTTAAAAAAAAACAAAAAACTATCCACACACTCCTTTCAATTTTTAGCCTATTCAGGGTGGGCAAACAATTGAAGTCCAAGCATAATGGGGAGATTCTTTCTAACAAAGACGAGCACTTCAAGATGCTCAGGTGTCAGCCTGCTCCTGTGTTAAAAAGCCTCTCACTCTCAAGTCATTAAAATGTCTTACAACTTTGCCACCACGCTTGACTTTATTGTGGCATGTTTTGCACTCCACCTCTTCATCTTCTTCGTTTTGTAGGGTAAAATAATCCCACACAGCTGACATTTTTACGTAACTTTTAATTTACACGGCCGTCTTAACGGTTAGAACATAGACCTGTGGATGTGTTGAAGGTGTGCTTGAAAATGTGGAACGGAGCATAGGGCGCAGCAGAAGAGTAGAATGTATTATTTAAATCGGTGCGTTGAGATACACGGACCGGATTTTGTTTAAAAACTGGATCTGGATCGGCATTTTCTCATGCCTTGCCGATACGCATTTTTTGGCAAATATCGGCGGCCGATCCGATCCAAGTATCGGATCGGGACAACCGTAATCGTGACGGTACAAAATCTTTACCTATTTTCACCCAGTTGTTGCAGCCAGGAAGAGCTCTCCAGATATGAGCATTTTATTCAACAAAGTTGCACAAGTCGTTCATCTACTCTGGCAACTATCCAGCATCTGTGATTAATTGCTGTGCCTTGAAATTAACAGTTTGCAAGGACACTTGAGAGGAGCTTGATCGATCAAAAGGTTTTGCACAATATTTTGCCTTTAAGGCAAACCTCGTGAATATTAACTCAACACGTATGTTAAATAGTCAGTCAGCTGAAAATAGAAGAGAATTTACAGAAAAAATGCTCATTTCTGTATTAGTATGCGTCTGCAAATAGTGGGTCTATGTTTTTTTTTCAGTAAACCGCATATCATGCACATACTTGCCAACCTTGAGACCTCCGAATTCGGGAGGTGGTGGTGGTGGTGGGGGCGGGGGGGCTTTGGTTCTGTATATTGTAGCTTCCCGAAAGAGTTAGTGCTGCAAGGAGTTCCGGGTATTTGTTCTGTTGTGTTTACGTTGTGTTACGGTGCGGATGTTCTCCCCAAATGTGTTTGTTATTCTTGTTTGGTGTAGGTTCAAGGTGTGGCGCATATTTGTAACAGTGTTAAAGTTGTTTATACGGCCACCCTCAGTGTGACCTGTATGGCTGTTGACCAAGTATGCATTGCATTTGCTTGTGTGTGTGTGTGTAGAAGCTGTATATAAAATGTGACTGGGACAACGCGCCGTTTGTATGGACAAAAAGCGGACGTGATTACAGGCTGTAGAGGAAGCTTAAGGCAGTCCCTTTAAGGCATGCCCCCAATATTTTTGTCCGGGTGGAAATCAGGAGAAATTCGGGAGAACGGATGCCCCGGAAGATTTTCGTGAGTCTCCCGGAAAAATCGGGAGGGTTGGCAAGTATGATCATGCACCATTTGACTGAACAATACATCCAAGTACAACTTGTACGCACACCAGTTTTTTTTTTCTGTGTTCAGCGAGAAATAGCAGCAAATTGCACATTATGTAAAATCCCAGTGACATCAAACTACCACTATGAACACACCAACTACTTACTCTGTGTCCTTTTCCTGGATTCCAATGACACACAGCAGTAAGTTCAACTTAAAGTCCCAACGATAATCACACACACACACTAGGTTTGGTGAAATTATCCTCTGCATTTGACCCATCCCCATGTTCACCCCCTGGGAGGTGAGGGGAGCAGTGAGCAACAGCGGTGGCCACGCTCGGTAATCATTGAGCAGCAGCGGTGGCCACGCTCAGGAATCATTGGGTGATTTAACTCCCAATTACAACCCTTGATGGGTCACATTTTTATAGTCTTTGGTATGAACTCACGACCTTCCAGTCTCAGTAAGCTACATATTATGCACTATCTTGATGAAATAATCTTATTTCCATAACAGTGACATCAAACTACTACTATGCACGCACCAACATTTTTTTTCCCCCTGAGGCAGAAATATCTGCAAGCAAAATTGAATTGACACATGGACATCTTGCAGAAACCCTATTTCCATAACAGTGACCTGAAACTATTAACTACAATGCACACACCAACTCGGTCATAGCTCGGTTGGTAGAGTGGCCGTGCCAGCAACTTGAGGGTTGCAGGTTCGATTCCCGCTTGTGCCATCCTAGTTACTGCCGTTGTGTCCTTGGGCAAGACACTTTACCCACCTGCTCCCAGTGCCACCCACACTGGTTTAAATGTAACTTAGATATTGGGTTTCACTATGTAAAGCGCTTTGAGTCACTTGAGAAAAGCGCTATATAAATATAATTCACTTCACTTCACTTTTATTTCTGGTCATTTTTCTGGGTTCCGCCGACACATAGGGACAAGGCGCAGATTATGCACCTTCTTGACTATATTATGACCAAAATTAGTTTTCCTGTGTTCAGCCAGAAATAGCACAGAATTTTAAGGGTTCCCCAAACTACAGCTTGCCAGTGTCCATAATGCGGCTCGTAGGAAGTCTCAAGTTAAAGAAAAAAAATATATAGATTTTTTTTTACTTAAAATGTTTTTTTTTTACTCTGTCCTTTCTTATCCATTTTCTACCGCTTGTTACTCTCGGTGTCTCCTAGCCGCTCAGGCAAATCATGTTGTCTAAAAATGCATTTTTCCATCGATAACGTGTGTGTGTATATATATATATATATATATATATATATATATATATCAGAATATTTGTTAGTTAAGGTGGTGTTTCTCCAGGGGGGAGGGGGGACGTACGGGGAAGGGCCTGTCGCCACCATCACGTCTCCATCTCATCGCTGCCTGAGCGGGGCAATAGACTACAGATTGTGGTGAAGTAGGCCAGCTTCGTCGCGTGAAGAAGCCTACAATTTTTGGTTGTGTTTTCCGCTCCGTTTGCCGCTTGGCAATATACGATATAAGTCTCAATATTTTTTACCTGGTTACCTGAGATACCCGAGTATGTAATTATTTTGACTTGGTAAATATTGACTTACTAACACCAAAATAATGACTAAGTCAAATGAATGACTTACTTTAAATAAGCCTTTGAAAAAAAAGAGTGAAAAGTGGGGCCACATGCTGACATATGCTAACCCTGAAAAGCTGGACAGGACAAAAAAAATATATATATATATATATGTATATGTATATGTATGTCACACAAGACTACTTCATCTTTACAGAACTGTTTCATGAGGGGTTTCCTCAATCATCAGGAGATTTATTTATATATATATATATATATATATATATATATATATATATATATATATATATATATATATATATATATATATATATATACATACATACAGGGTTTCTCAAAGCACTTTGTTTTTAAGGCGGCCGCCTTAACAACAAACGCCTTAACAACGCCTTAACGACCATAGAGGTCGGGTGCATTGTGAGCTGGGCGGCAGCCGAAGACAGGGCACTTGGCGGTCCGATCCTCGGCTACAGAAGCTAGCTCTTGGGACGTGGAACGTCACCTCACTGGGGGGGAAGGAGCCTGAGTTAGTGCGCGAGGTAGAGAAGTTCCGGCTGGATATAGTCGGACTCACCTCGACGCACAGCAAGGGCTCTGGAACCAGTTTTCTCGAGAGGGACTGGACTCTCTTCCACTCTGGCATTGCCGGCAGTGACAAGCGACGGGCTGGGGTGGCAATTCTCGTTGGCCCCCCGGCTCAAAGCCTGCACGTTGGAGTTCAACCCGGTGGACGAGAGGGTAGCTTCCCTCGGCCTTCGGGTGGGGGGATGGGTCCTGACTGTTGTTTGTGCTTACGCACCAAACAGCAGTTCAGAGTACCCACCCTTTTTGGGTACACTCGAGGGAGTACTGGAAAGTGCTCCCCCGGGTGATTCCCTTGTCCTACTGGGGGAATTCAAAGCTCATGTTGGCAACGACAGTGAAACCTGGAGAGGCGTGATTGGGAAGAATGGCCGCCCGGATCTAAACCCGAGTGGTGTTTTGTTATTGGACTTTTGTGCTCGTCACGGATTGTCCATAACAAACACCATGTTCAAACATAAGGGTGTCCATATGTGCACTTGGCACCAGGACACCCTAGGCCGCAGTTCCATGATCGACTTTGTAGTTGTGTCATCGGATTTGCGGCCTCATGTTTTGGACACTCGGGTGAAGAGAGGGGCGGAGCTTTCTACCGATCACCACCTGGTGGTGAGTTGGCTGCGATGGTGGGGGAGGATGCCGGACAGACCTGGCAGGCCCAAGCGCATTGTGAGGGTCTGCTGGGAACGTCTGGCAGAGTCTCCTGTCAGAGAGAGTTTCAATTCCCACCTCCGGAAGAACTTTGAACATGTCACGAGGGAGGTGCGGGACATTGAGTCCGAGTGGACCATGTTCCGAACCTCTATTGTCAAGGCGGCTGATTGGACCTGTGGCCGCAAGGTTGTTGGTGCCTGTCGTGGCGGTAATCCCAGAACCCGTTGGTGGACACCAGCAGTGAGGGATGCCGTCAAGCTGAAGAAGGAGTCCTATCGGGTTCTTTTGGCTCATAAGACTCCGGAGGCAGTGGACGGGTATCGACGGGCCAAGCGGTGTGCAGCTTTAGCGGTCGCGGAGGCAAAAACTCGAACATGGGAAGAGTTCGGGGAAGCCATGGAAAACGACTTCCGGACGGCTTCGAAGCGATTCTGGACCACCATACGCCGCCTCAGGAAGGGGAAGCAGTGCACTATCAACACCGTGTATGGTGCGGATGGTGTTCTGCTGACTTCGACTGCGGATGTTGTGGATCGGTGGAGGGAATACTTCGAAGACCTCCTCAATCCCACCAACAAGTCTTCCATTGAGGAAGCGGTGCCTGGGGAATCTGTGGTGGGCTCTCCTATTTCTGAGGCTGAGGTTGCTGAGTTAGTTAAAAAACTCCTCGGCGGCAAGGCACCAGGGGTAGATGAGATCCGCCCGGAGTTCCTTAAGGCTCTGGATGCTGTGGGGCTGTCTTGGTTGACAAGACTCTGCAGCATCGCGTGGACATCGGGGGCGGTACCTCTGGATTGGCAGACCGGGGTGGTGGTCCCTCTCTTTAAGAAGGGGGACCGGAGGGTGTGTTCCAACTATCGTGGGATCACACTCCTCAGCCTTCCCGGTATGGTTTATTCAGGTGTACTGGAGAGGAGGCTACGCCGGATAGTCGAACCTCGGATTCAGGAGGAACAGTGTGGTTTTCGTCCTGGTCGTGGAACTGTGGACCAGCTCTATACTCTCGGCAGGGTTCTTGAGGGTGCATGGGAGTTTGCCCAACCAGTCTACATGTGCTTTGTGGACTTGGAGAAGGCATTCGACCGTGTCCCTCGGGAAGTCCTGTGGGGAGTGCTCAGAGAGTATTGGGTACCGGACCGTCTTATTGTGGCGGTCCGTTCCCTGTATGATCAGTGTCAGAGCTTGGTCCGCATTGCCGGCAGTAAGTCGGACACATTTCCAGTGAGGGTTGGACTCCGCCAAGGCTGTCCTTTGTCACCGATTCTGTTCATAACTTTTATGGACAGACTTTCTAGGCGCAGTCAAGGCGTTGAGGGGTTCCGATTTGGTGGCCGCGGGATTAGGTCTCTGCTTTTTGCAGATGATGTGGTCCTGATGGCTTCATCTGGCCGGGATCTGCAGTTCTCACTGGATCGGTTCGCAGCCGAGTGTGAAGCGACAGGAATGAGAATCAGCACCTCCAAGTCCGAGTCCATGGTTCTCGCCCGGAAAAGGGTTGGGGAGGAGACCCTGCCCCAAGTGGAGGAGTTCAAGTACCTAGGAGTCTTGTTCACGAGTGGGGGAAGAGTGGATTGTGAGATCGACAAGCGCATCGGTGCGGCGTCTTCAGTAATGCGGACGCTGTATCGATCCGTTGTGGTGAAGAAGGAGCTGAGCCGGAAGGCAAAGCTCTCAATTTACCGGTCGATCTACGTTTCCATCCTCACCTATGGTCATGAGCTTTGGGTCATGACCGAAAGGATAAGATCACGGGTACAAGCGGCCGAAATGAGTTTCCTCCGCCGTGTGGCGGGGCTCTCCCTTAGAGATAGGGTGAGAAGCTCTGCCATCCGGGAGGAACTCAAAGTAAAGCCGCTGCTCCTCCACATCGAGAGGAGCCAGATGAGGTGGTTCGGGCATCTGGTCAGGATGCCACCCAAACGCCTCCCTAGGGAGGTGTTTAGGGCACGTCCAACCGGTAGGAGGCCACGGGGAAGACCCAGGACACGTTGGGAAAACTATGTCTCCCGGCTGGCCTGGGAACGCCTCGGGATCCCCCCGGGAAGAGCTAGACGAAGTGGCTGGGGAGAGGGAAGTCTGGGCTTCCCTGCTCAGGCTGCTACCCCCGCGACCCGACCTCGGATAAGCGGAAGAAGATGGATGGATGGAGATGGATAATATATACATATATTCTGTGGTTTATCCGTTATGCAGTGCTCATTACCTGGGTAGAGCAAGATATATGTTAGGTCAGGATAAAATACAGAGGCTATTTTATCCCTACAAGCCTGTTACACGTGTGTGTGTGTGTGTGTGTGTGTGTGTGTGTGTGTGTGTGTGTGTGTGTGTGTGTGTGTGTATATATAAATATATATATATATATATGGGACCCCTAAAAGGGAATAAGCGGTAGAAAATGGATGGATGGATGGATATATTACATACAACCCAGTCCCCGGCCAATTTTTGTTAACCCAATGCGGCCCCCAAATCAAGTTTGGGGACCCCTAATCTAGATTAAATATCTTAATCTTCATAAAAAGTCACATTAAACTACTAACTACCACACACACCAAAAAGTTTTTTTTTGTCGTTGTTTTTTTTTGTTTTTTCTTCTTTCCTGTGATCCACTAACACAACTACAAGCAGCATAAACTCTAGTCCACAATCTTGGCTTTTACTGGGTTCCACCGACACACAGCGACACGCGGCATGTATTGCACCTTCTGGACTAAACAGTCTTATTTCCATGACTGTGACATTCGAGTACGACAAAAGACACGCCCACCGTTTTTATTTCTGTTTTTAGCGAGAAATGGCTGCAGACAGCATATCATGCACTATCACAAATAAATAAGAGTTGTAGAAATGTTTGGGAACTCCAGACAGCCATGACATTATGTTCTTTACAAGTGTATGTCAACTTTTGACCATGTTAAAATATAAACCTCTCACTGCTGTCTGCTTAGCTTCAATGAGTCTGGCATTAAGTGTCAGCAGCAGCGGTCAAGATTCTCAACAGATTGTGTCTAAATGTTAATCACTTATGTAAAGCGCGGCTGAGAGAGAACCTTGTTGGGTTTTTTTTTTCAGTTTGACACGACTGCTGGAGGTCAATGATAGATTTTATCTTCTCCCGTGTTTTGTTGCAAATGAGCCTGCATCACTAATTACAATGGGTGTGTGCGGACAGAAAGCGCTCTGTCCTCGTTCAAGGCGGCAGGCTGACAGCGAGCCATTTGTCATTGTCCCGCCCGGTGTGTCTCCGCGACCTGTGCGTGGGACCGCTACCAATCCAGATTGGGTCGGCGCCGCCTCCCGGGCTGGCTAATTGTCACGGCTCACGTCGGAGCCCGCCGATCAGAGCAATAATCTTTATGCGAGATGAGCGCGACTAAAAAGAGCCGTTGCATATTTTAGATGCAACAGCTGGCAAACGGTTGAGACGGATGAGAAGTGGGATCGTTTCAGCACCAACAGCTGAATGTTTCATTGAAAATCCATCATGCTTGATCACGGCGACACCTTCCATTTGGACTCGGTAGAAGTCATCATCTGTGTTTGCAGAGCCCAGGTGGCTTTTAGCGTTTTCGGGCGCTTTTTTTTTTTTTTTACGGCATTAAAAAGCATACATCTTTATTTTCAAATGTTTTATGAGACTTCAGTTGCACTTTTTGAGCTTCGAGTGCCAGGGTGTCAAACGTACGGCAATGAGTTTGCAAAGTTGAAAATCTGTCACGTCTTGGTGGTCATGTTTAGTTTGGCTATTTTCTGTTTGGTTTTTGGGTTTTGTCAGTTCCTGTTTTTTTCACTTACTGTTTTGTTCCTGGGGCCATGTACTGCTCGCCTGTGTATCGGCTGGGGACATCTCTGCGCTGCTGATCAGCCTCCTCTTGGGATGGTTTCCTGCTGGCTCCGCTGTGAACGGGACTCTCGCTGCTGTGTTGGATCCGCTTTGGACTGGACTCTCGCGACTGTGTTGGATCCATTATGGATTGATCTTTCACAGTATCATGTTCTCATAGTCATCATTGTCACCGATGTCCCACTGGGTGTGAGTTTTCCTTGCCCTTATGTGGGCCTACCGAGGATGTCGTAGTGGTTTGTGCAGCCCTTTGAGACACTAGTGATTTAGGGCTATATAAGTAAACATTGATTGATTGATTGATTGATAAGTTGATTGACCCGAGTGTGTGAATGTGAGTGGGAATGTTGTCTGTCTATCTGTGTTGGCCCTGCGATGAGGTGGCGACTTGTCCAGGGTGTACCCCTCCTTCCGCCCGACTGTAGCTGAGATATGCGCCAGTGCCCCTCGCGAACCCCAAAAAGGAATAATCGGTAGAAAATGGATGGATGTTTTGTTCCTATGACAACCCATTAGTTTTCACCTGTCCACAGGTCAAGCACCTGATTCATTTGGACTCACGCACCTGTTCTTAATCATGTCACCACTATTAGGGACGGCGTGGCGCAGTGGTAGAGTGGCCGTGCGCAACGCGAGGGTCCCTGGTTCAAATCCCACCTAGTACCAACCTCGTCACGTCCGTTGTGTCCTGAGCAAGACACTTCACCCTTGCTCCTGATGGGTGCTGGTTGGCGCCTTGCATGGCAGCTCCCTCCATCAGTGTGTGAATGTGTGTGTGAATGGGTAAATGTGGAAGTAGTGTCAAAGCGCTTTGAGTACCTTGAAGGTAGAAAAGCGCTATACAAGTACAACCCATTTATCATTTATTTATTTAAGTTTCGACATCACATTCATTCTCTGCACTCTTGACCATACTTGCCAACCTTGAGACCTCCGATTTCGGGAGGTGGGGGGCGGGGGGGGGGGGGGGGGGGGGGGGGGGAGGGGGGGCGTGGTTAAGTCCACTACTTCTTCCCGGAGGCTATCCAGGTCCAATCGCAGCTGCGGCTTGGAACTTACAAGCGTATATCTTCATCTTACTCGTCGTCAGCGTCGCCACGGCTATATCTTCCTCGTTCTTCTGCTTCGTCTATTTGTTGTGTGCGCAGTAGCACACTGCACTCTCTAAAAGCCGTCGATGTTATTGTCACATATGCATGTACAGTAGATGGCAGTATTGTCCTGTTTAAGAGTGTCACAACATTGCTGTTTACGGCAGACGAACTGCTTTACGGTAGACGAAAACGTGACTGCTGTTGTTGTGTGTTGTTACCGCGCTGGGAGGACGTTAATGAAACTGCTTAACCATAAACCCACATAAGAAACCAAGAACTCGCCCTCGATCATTCTACAGTTCTAACGTCATTGGGCTGACAGACTGTTTATATTGTGGGAAAGCGGACGTGAAAACGGGCTGTCCTCACTCAGGTCTGCATGGAGCTGGAGGGGGCATGGCTTCCAGCGCCGCCTGAATTTCGGGAGATTTTCGGGAGAAATTTTGTCCCGGGAGGTTTTCGGGAGAGGCGCTGAATTTCAGGAGTCTCCCGGAAAATCCGGGAGGGTTGGCAAGTATGCTCTTGACACTCTGTGTGCTCTGTTCAGGTCATAGTTCATGCTGCTATTTTCTTGCCGCGTAAGTTTTTTTTTTGTTTATTCAAGCCACAGTTTAGTGAGTTTTTTAGTTCATGTTTTCGTGAACTAAAAAGAGTGTGCTGCGCTTTTGACCATACTTGCCAACCTTCAGACCTCCGATTTCGGAAGGTGGGAGGTGGGAGTCGGGGGGGCGTGGTTAAGTCCACTATTATCCACTACTTTAGACCATTTCAACACGTCAAAAGTCATGACTCGGGTGTTTTTGATTGACTGATTGATTGAAACTTTTATTAGTAGATTGCACAGTACAGTACATATTCCGTACAATTGACCACTAAATGGTAACACCCGAATAAGTTTTTCAACTTGTTTAAAGGCCTACTGAAATGAGATTTTCTTATTTAAACGGGGATAGCAGGTCCATTCTATGTGTCATACTTGACCATTTGGCGATATTGCCATATTTTTGCTGAAAGGGTTTAGTAGAGAACATCGACGATAAAGTTCGCAACTTTTGCTCGCTAATAAATAAGCTTGTTTAAAGGCCTACTGAAACCCACTACTACCGACCACGCAGTCTGATAGTTTATATATCAATGATGAAATATTAACATTGCAACACATGCCAATACGGCCGGTTTAGTTTACTAAATTGCAATTTTAAATTTCACGCGGAGTTTATTGTTGAAAACGTCACGGAATGATGACGTGTACGCGTGACGTCACGGACTGTCAGGAAATATTTGCGGCTAAAAGTCGTCTCTTTTCATTGCGCAAAAACAGTATTCTGGACATCTGTGTTGCTGATTCTTTAGCAATTTGTTCAATTAATAATGGAGGAGTCAAAGTAGAAAGATAATGTTGGGAAGCTTTAGCCTTTAGCCACACAAACACACGGTGATTCCTTGTTTAAAATTCCCGGAGGTGAAGCTTTACTATTGATCAGAGCGGTCAAGCGAACATGGTTCCTGACCACTTGTCAACTGGCAGGTTTTGGTGAGAAAATTGTGTTAAAAAGTCGCCACTTACCGGAGATCTGTGGAGTTTGCGCCGTCCTTGCATCTGCCGTGACTTCCCTCAGACACTGGCCTCAAGACACCCGTGGACACACCCCTCCGACTATCAGGTACTATTTAGTCTCACTAAAACACTAGCAACACAATAGAAAGATAAGGGATTTCCCATAATTATCCTAGTAAATGTGTCTAAAAACATCTGAATCCGTCCCAATGCAATCGCCTTTTTTCTCAACTTTTTTATTTTTTCTCTAGTCCTTCGCTATCAATATCATCATTCACAAATCTTTCATCCTCGCTCAAATTAATGGGGAAATTGTCGTTTTCTCGGTCCGAATAGCTCTCGCCCGCTGGAGGCTCACATTATAAACAATGTGAGGACGTGAGGAGCCCTCACACCGATGACATCATCGTCTGCTACTTCCGGTAAAGGCAAGGCTTTTTTATCAGCACCAAAAGTTGCGAACTTTATCGTCGATGTTCTCTATTAAATCCTTTCAGCAGAAATATGGCAATATCGCGAAATGATCAAGTATGACACATAGAATGGACCTGCTATCCCCGTTTAAATAAGAAAATCTAATTTCAGTAGGCCTTTAAGTCGGGTCCACGTTAATCAATTCTTGGTAGTAAATGTGTAGTGAAGCATGGATGCTATCACTCTTCTAACAGGGATGATCCTTTTAAATAATTGCACTTGACTTGTCTCCATGTAGGCAATGATTAATGATTCAATATCTGCAGACTGCAGATAGCCATCAGCCGCTGGCTACCTAACCGTGTCTTAAAGCGTGATGACACCAATGGGTGGGGGACCGGTACTTTTTAGAGGCGGTATAGTACCGAATATTATTCTTTAGTATCACGGTTCTATACTAATACCGGTATACCGTAGAACCCTACCTTCCACCGATCTAAAATGTAGTTGTCAGGTTGGTCAAAAAGGAGAGGACTCAGATCCACAGTAGGGAATATTTCGGCAGGCTTTTATTTTGACAGCTTCCTTTCACCTCCAGAGTCCGGCTTATATAATATCTACAATAACAAAACTAGTCGGCGAAAAAAGTTCCAAAAAAAAAAGGAAAAACCAAAAATCACTCCGGAAGGAGGAAATCACATAAACAATGACAAACTATAATTGGCGCCGAACATGCTATGAAACTTACATAGCATTACATTGTTTAATGCATCCAGCGGGGCAGCAAGCTAAAACTAGGCATAATATTGTGTTAATTCCACGACTGTATATATCGGTATCGGTTGATATCAGAATCCGTAATTAAAAGTTGGACAATATCGGAATATCATATCTGCTCAGTCATTCACAAACAAGGATGGGGCGAGGGTCACCACTTTGTCAACAAATGCGTGAGCAAATTGTCGAACAGCTTAAGAACAACAATTCTCAACAAGCTATTGCAAGGTATTTCGGAATTTCACCATCTACGGTCCATAATATCATCAAAAGGTTCAGAGAATCTGGAGAAATCACTGCACGTAAGCGGCAGGGCCGGAAACCAACATTGAATGCCCGTGACGTTCGGTCCCTCAGGCGGTACTGCATCAAAAAGCTACATCAGTGTGTAAAGGATATCACCAAATGAGCTAAGGAACACTTCAGAAAACCACTGTCAGTATCTACAGTTCATTGCTACATATTTAAGTGCAAGTTAAAACTCTGTTATGCAAAGCGAAAGCCATTTGTCAACAACACCCAGAAACGCCGTCGGCCTCGCTGAACCCGAGCTCATCTAAAATGTACTGATGCGAAGTGGAAAAGTGTTCTGTGGTCTGACGAGTCCACATTTCGAATTGTTTTTTGGAAACTGTGGACGTTGTGTTCTCTGGACCATCCCTCCATCCATCATCTCCCGCTTATCCAAGGTTGGGTCGCGGGGGCAGCAGCCTAAGCAGGGGAGCCCAGACTTCCCTTTCCCCAGCCACTTCGTCTAGCTCTTACCAGGGAATCCTGAGGCGTTCCCAGGCCAGCCGGGAGACATAGTCTTCCCAACGTGTCCTGGGTCTTCCCCGTAGCCTCCTACCGGTTGGACGTACCCTAAACACCTCCCTAGGGAGGCGTTCGGGTGGCATCCTGACCAGATGCCCGAGCCACCTCATCTGGCTCCTCTCGATGTGGAGGAGCAGCGGCTTTACTTTGAGTTCCTCCCGGATGACAGAGCTTCTCACCCTATCTCTAAGGGAGAGCCCCGCCACCCGGCGGAGGAAACTCATTTCGGCCGCTTGTACCCGTGATCTTATCCTTTCGGTCATGACCCAAAGCTCATGACCATAGGTGAGGATGGGAACGTAGATCAACCAGTAAATTGAGAACTTTGCCTCCCGGCTTAGCTCCTTCTTGCGGATCGATAAAACGTCCGCATTACTGAAGACGCTGCACCGATCCGCCTGTCGATCTCACGATCCACTCTTCCCCCACTCGTGAACAAGACTCCTAGGTACTTGAACTCCTCCACTTGGGACAAGGTCTCCTCCCCAACCCGGAGATGGGACTCCACCCTTTTCCGGGCGAGAACCATGGACTCGGACTTGGAGGTGCTGATTCTCATTCCGGTCGCTTCACACTCGGCTGCGAACCGATCCAGTGAGAGTGGATTATATTTATATAGCGCTTTTCTCTAGTGACTCAAAGCGCTTTACATAGTGACACCCAATATCTAAGTTACATTTAAACCAGTGTGGGTGGCACTGGGAGCAGGTGGGTAAAGTGTCTTGCCCAAGGACACAACGGCAGTGACTAGGATGGCGGAAGCGGGAATCGAACCTGCAACCCTCAAGTTGCTGGCACGGCCACTCTACCAACCGAAGATCCCGGCGAGATGAAGCCATCAGGACCACATCCTCTGCAAAAAGCAGAGACTTAATCCCGCGGTCACCAAACCGGAACCCCTCAACGCCTTGACTGCGCCTAGAAATTCTGTCCATAAACGTTATGAACAGAATCGGTGACAAAGGACAGCCTTGGCGGAGTCCAACCCTCACTGGAAACGTGTCCGACTTACTGCCAGCAATGCGGACCAAGCTCTGGCACTGATCGTACAGGGAGCGGACCGCCACAATAAGACAGTCCGATACCCCATACTCTCTGAGCACTCCCCACAGGACTTCCCGAGGGACACGGTCGAATGCCTTCTCCAAGTCCACAAAGCACATGTAGACTGGTTGGGCAAACTCCCATGCACCCTCAAGAACCCCGCCGAGAGTATAGAGCTGGTCCACAGTTCCACGACCATGACGAAAACCACACTGTTCCTCCTGAATCCGAGGTTCGACTATCCGACGTAGCCTCCTCTCCAGTACACCTGAATAAATCTTACCGGGAAGGCTGAGGAGTGTGATCCCACGATAGTTGGAACACACCCTTCGGTCCCCCTTCTTAAAGAGAGGGACCACCACCTCGGTCTGCCAATCCAGAGGTACCGCCCCCGATGTCCACGCGATGCTGCAGAGTTCTCTGGACAGTAGAGGAAAAAAAACATCCGGACTGTTGAAGGCGCAAAGTTCAAAAGCCAGACAGCTCTACTCTTAGTAACACACCTCAGACCAAAGGAACATCTTGTAAATATCATCTTGTAAGACATAGTCGTTTTGGTAGGGAAAGGGGGGAAATCATGTCTTTGTGTGTGTGCCAAGCCTGAGTTTAAATCCTTCTGATCCACTTCACTGAAACAGAATTGAATTACATACACAAGAAGAACTCATTAACTTAGAGGGAAGATGGAGTTAGCGTCACAGCCTGGGCGGACGTAGAGATGGCAGTGCTTTACGACGTGATTATACGAAATCAATAAAGCCTATGTTGTTGGGGTCACCGCCAACGAGACCCCGCCATTGTGAAGACGTCAAGTGCTTGGCGACCGCTGGAGTTGACCCCGTCCTGATGATCCGTAGAAAACTGGTGACGTCTTAAGACGGACATCAAGATGTGATTGTTTGCTGATAGGAGGGTTCAAGTAAAACATGCACTACTACCGACCACGCAGTCTGATAGTTTATATATCAATGATGAAATATTAACATTGCAACACATGCCAATACGGCCTTTTTAGTTTACTATACTGCAATATTAAATTTTGCGCGGAAATATCACGCTAAAACGTCGAGGCATGATGACGCGTGCGCGTGACATCACACATTGTAGAGGACATTTTGTTGCAGCACCGTTCACAGCTATAAGTCGTCTCTTTTCATCGCATGATTCCACAGTATTATGGATAACTGCGTTGCTGAAGCTTTTGCAATTTGTTCAATGAATAATGGAGACGTCAAAGAAGAAAGCTGTAGGTGGGAAGCGGTGTATTGCGGCCGGCTTTAGCAACACAAACACAGCCGGTGTTTCATTATTTACATTCCCGAAAGATGACGGTGAAGCTTTACTATGGAACAGAGCGGTCAAGCGAACACGGTTGGATTGGACCACACACACAAAGTACAGTGTATTATGCAGCGATCATTTAGAAAGATCGTGTTTCGAAGAGGGTCCCACGCGAAGGGCAGAGATGGGCATCGCCACCACCCGTCAACTGGTGCTGAAGAAAGGTGCGGGGCCGACCTCCAGGTTGTACAGGTACGACCATATAATATCACTAAATTTTCCAGAAGTATCCTAGTAAATTTGTTTAATAACATCTGAATCGCTCCCACTGTATAGTCTTTTTTTTTTTCAGTATAGTTCGGTTGGTAGAGCGGCCGTGCCAGCAACTTGAGGGTTGCAGGTTCAATACCCGCTTCTGCCATCCTAGTCACTGCTGTTGTGTCCTTGGGCAAGACACTTTAGCCACCTGCTCCCAGTGCCTTCCACACTGGTTTAAAAATGTAACTTAGATATTGGGTTTCACTATGTAAAGCGCTTTGAGTCACTACATAAAAGCGCTATATAAATATAATTCACTTCACTTTCTAGTCCTTCACTTTAACTTTCCTCATCCACGAATATTTCATCCTCACTCAAATTAATGGTGAAATCGTCGCTTTCTCGGTCCGAATCGCTCTCGCTGCTGGTGGCCATGATTTTAAACAATGTTCAGATGTGAAAAGCTCCACAACCCGTGACGTCGCGCGCGCATCGTCTGCGACTTCCGGTACAGGCAAGGCTTTTTTATTAGCGAGCAAAAGTTGCGAACTTTATCGTCGATGTCCTCTACTAAATCCTTTCAACAAAAATATGGCAATATCGCCAAATGGTCAAGTATGACACATAGAATGGACCTGCTATCCCCGTTTAAATAAGAAAATCTCATTTCAGTAGGCCTTTAAACAAGTTGAAAAACTTATTCGGGTGTTACCATTTAGTGGTCAATTGTACGGAATATGTACTGAACTGTTTCATCTACTAATAAAAGTTTCAATCACTCAATCAATCAATCAGCTACCTACCGTATATTTTTCGGACTATAAGTCGCAGTTTTTTTCATAGTTTGGCCAGGGGTGCCACTTATACTCAAGAGCGACTTATGTGTGAAATTATTAACACATTACCGTAAAATATCAAATAATATTATTTAGCTCATTCACGTAAGAGACTAGACGTATAAGATTTCATGGGATTTATCGATTAGGAGTGACAGATTGTTTGGTAAACGTATAGCATGTTCTATATGTTATAGTTATTTGAATGACTCTTACCATAATATGTTACGTTAACATACCAGGCACCTTCTCAGTTGGTTATTTATTCCTCATATAACGTACACTTATTCAGCCTGTTGTTCACTATTCTTTATTTATTTTAAATTGCTTTTCAAATGTCTATTCTTGGTGTTGGATTTTATTAAATACATTTCCCCAAAAAATGCGACTTATACTCCAGTGCGACTTATATATGTTTTTTTTTTTTCCTTCTTTATTATGCATTTTCGGCAGGTGCGACTTATACTGCGGAGCAACTTATACTCCGAAAAATACGGTACTTTGGTTTTAACATCACGGTTCGGTTCATTTTTGGTGCAGTAAAAGAAAAGAAAACAACACATAAATGTGTTGTTTTGTCATATTTAAACTGTAAACGGTTATTTTATTTTTCATATGTCACAATAATGCAGACAAGTACAACAGTAAGGGTGTGAATTATTATTTTATTTGTAGTATTGTTCTGCGATGAGGTGGCGACTTGTCCAGGGTGTACCCCGCCTTCCGCCCGATTGTAGCTGAGATAGGCACGAGCGACCCCAAAAAAAAAGGGAATAAGCGGTAGGAAATGGATGGATGGATGTGGTATTGTTAGTTAAAGTATGGTGTTATATTTGTGTCTTAATGTTGAGGTCGCAAAGTCCGATTTTGAGGACAGAAATATATATTTTGCAAGCACAGACATTTTAGTTTGCACAAAAAAATTAACTCGAGCTAAAAAATGTTTTATTTTTGAGCGAATACAAATGTATTTTGTGTACATACAAGTGTTTGCTTGTTGGCTATTATCCGTGTTACTTGTACACTGCAAAAAGTCCGTGTTCAAAAACAAGAAAAGAAAATACAAAAATGAGGGGTATTTTATTTGAACTAAGCAAAATTATCTGCCAATAGAACAAGAAAAATTTGGCTTCTCAAGACTTTCCAAAACAAGTAAAATTAGCTAACTTCAATGAAACCAAAAATACCATAAAATATGTATATTCTCACTAATAACAACTGTACTACTATATGAGAACATATTTCAATTGCTTTATTGAAAATAAAACAGCAAAGTCCTGTCATCTGTTTTAATAAGAGACACAATTGTGTCAGTCATATTTTTTTTTTTTTTACATGCTTGAAAAAAGAAATGATTACTTTAAAAAAGTACTTTTATACTTGTGAGTGTTGATGACACAGTTTTGCAACAGTTGATATTCTAGTTCCAAGCATGTTTTACTCAATATAGGTCATCAAATCTCAGCAACAAGCTGTAATATCTTACTGAGATCATCTAGGACCAAAACACTTAAAACAAGTAAAACACTCTAACATAAAATTTGCTTAGTGAGAAGAATTATCTTATCAGACAGAAAATAAGCAAATATCAGCCTTATTTGAGATATTTAATCTTAGTTAGATTTCAGTTTTTGCAGTGTACTACTAAAGTGGTGAATAGTGAACAACTGCTACACCAACTCTAAACACGTAACTTCAGCAACTTTCCGCAAAGCAAGTGCTGCAAAGCATGCTGGGAAACTGGAATAACTCCTCCATGCTTTACCACAGTTTTGGGAATAGTTGTTAAAAGCACATGTTTAGACTCGAGATAACATAGTTGTTTATCCTACACTAGTTGTGTGTGTGTGTGTGTGTGTGTGTGTGCGTGTGTGTGTGTGTGTGTGTGTGTGTGTGTGTGTGTGTGTGTGTGTGTGTGACACCATGAGTCAGCCTGTTATGTTGAGTAATGACGTTCCCTCATTTCTAATCTTAATACAAAATCCAAAACCAGTGACGTTGGCACGTTGTGTAAATGGTAAATAAAAACAGAATACAATGATTCGCAAATCTTTTCCAACCTATATTCAATCGAATAGTCTGCAAAGACAAGATATTTAATGTTCAAACTGCTAGACTTTATTTTCTGCAGATATTAGCTCATTTGGAAATTTAACATGTTTTAAAAAAGGTGGCACAGGTGGCAAAAAAGACCGAGAAAGTTGAGGAATGCTCATCAAACATTTATTTGGAACATCCCACAGGTGTGCAGGCTAATTGGGAAGAAGTGGGTGCCATGATTGGGTATAAAAGCAGCTTCCATGAAATGCTCAGTCATTCACAAACAAGGATGGGGCGACGGTCACCACTTTGTGAACAAATGCGAGAGCAAATTGTCGAACAGCTTAATAAACATTTCTCAACAAGGTATTGCAAGGAATTTCGGGATTTCACCATCTACGGTCCATAATATCATCAAAAGGTTCAGAGAATCTGGAGAAATCACTGCACGTAAGCGGCAAGGCTGGAAACCAACATTAAATTCCCGTGTACCTTCCCTCCCTGCATCCAAAAGCGACATCAGTGTGTAAAGGATATCACCAAATGGGCTCAGGAACCCTTCAGTAAACCACTGTGAGTTACTACAGTTTGTCGCTACATCTGGAAGTGCAAGTTAAATCTCTACTATGCAAAGTGAAAGCCATTTATCAACAACATCCAGAATCAACGCCCGAGCTCATCTAAAATGTACTGATGCAAAGTGGAAAAGTTTTCTGTAATCTGACGAGTCCACATTTTAAATTGTTTTTGGAAACTGTGGATGTTGTGTTCTCTGGGCCAAAGAGGGGAAAAAACATCCGGACTGTTATAGGCGCAAAGTATCTGTGATGGTGTGAAGGTGTATTAGTGCCCAAGGCATGGGTAACTTACACATCTGAGAAGGCACCATTAATGTTGAAAGACACCTACAGGTTTTGAAGCAACATATGTTGCCATCCAAGCAACGTTATCATGGACGCCCCTGCTTATTTCAGCAAGACAATGCCAAGCCACATTCTGCACATGTTACAACAGTGTGGCTTCATAGTAAAAGAGTGTGGGTACTAGACAGGCCTGCCTGTAGTCCAGTCCTTTATCCCATTGAAAGTGTGTGGCGCATTATGAAGCCTAAAATACCACAACGGAGACCCCGGACTATTGAACAACTTAAGCTGTACATAAAACAAGAATGGGAAAGAATTCCACTTGAAATGCTTCAAAAATTGGTCTCCTCAGTTCCCAAACGTTTATTGGGTGGTGTTTAAAGAAAAGGCCATGTAACACAGTGGTAAAAATGCCCCTGTGCCAACTTTTTTGCAATGAATTTGAAGTTAATGATTATTTGCAAAAAAAAAATATGTTTCTATTTCCGAACATTATGTATCTTGTCTTTGCAGTCTATTCAATTGAATGTAAGTTGACAAGGAATTGCAAATCATTGTATTCTCTTTTTATTTACAAATTACACAACGTGCCAACTTCACTGGGTTTGGGTTTTGTATATTATCCCGAATGGTCATTTTTAATTTTCCCGAGGGAACTCTCCTGAAGGAATCAATAAAGTGCTATCTAATCTAGTCGCTGTGTTAGAATTTTTTTCATCACGTGACTAAAATGTGATTCTGAAGTGAATATGGGATGTATGTTTATCCCGAATCAGCCTCCAGATGCCTCCAGTAAATAGAGTTTGAGACCCTGCAAGTTGCGTATTTTACCAGGAAGACCAAAAGTTCCCAAACAGGAGATTTTATTAACAGAAGAGGGTTTTCAAGCTCTGGCTTCTCCTTGGCATGATAAACAGCAGTAAAACCTTACCTGCCCCTCATTTCAATCAATCAATCAGTCAATCAATGTTTATTTATATAGCCCCAAATCACAAATGTCTCAAAGGACTGCACAAATCATTACGACTACAACATCCTCGGAAGAACCCACAAAAGGGCAAGGAAAACTCACACCCAGTGGGCAGGGGAGAATTCACATCCAGTGGGACGCCAGTGACAATGCTGACTATGAGAAACCTTGGAGAGGACCTCAGATGTGGGCAACCCCACCCCTCTAGGGGACCTAAAGCAATGGATGTCGAGCGGGTCTAACATGATACTGTGAAAGTTCAATCCATAGTGGCTCCAACACAGCCGCGAGAGTTCAGTTCAAGCGGATCCAAGACAGCAGCGAGAGTCCCGTCCACAGGAGACCATCTCAAGCGGAGTCGGATCAGCATCGTAGAGATGTCCCCAATCGATACAGGCGAGCGGTCCATCCTGGGTCTCGACTCTGGACAACCAGTACTTCATCCATGGTCATCGGACCGGACCCCCTCCACAAGGGAGGAGGGGACATAGGAGAAAGAAAAGAAGCGGCAGATCAACTGGTCTAAAAAGAGGTCTATTTAAAGGCTAGAGTATACAGATGAGTTTTAAGGTGAGACTTAAATGCTTCTACTGAGGTAGCATTTAACGTGTACCATGTGAGAACTCTATATCTTTCTGTTTTGTACCGGAAAATTCGGATTGTGAATTCATGTACCGTTACAGCGCTGCAATTTGCGAGTGTTGTCTGGTTTTTCCTCGTCTCAGCTCGCCATCACAGTGAAATTGTGCAATGTAAAAAAAAATAGAACACTAAAAGAACTTGGACAGACTGATGAGAATAAATGAGGGGCTGCCAACCTCCCCGAGCTTGTTCACTTACCGTTCAAGTTTCTGTCTTTTTGAGTTATTTTTTTTTTCACAGACAGCCTCATTGTGTGCTGACATAAAATCTGCAAGCTTGGCAGGTCATTTGAATACATTTTTTTTTACATCAGAAAGCTTGCGCATTATGTTTCAATAACACAGCCAGCGCTGTTAAGCAATTAGAACATTTAATGGATTTAATTCCTGCCGTGTTCTTAATTTGGATTAAAGAAACACTTTATAATCGGCTCCAACTGCACCTCGGAAGATGTCTTTTCACCGGATGCCTTTTTTTGCAAACGTTATCGTGATTAAATGTTTTATTAAAGTGCCGCATCTGGAAGACATCTAATTGTCTATGGCAGGGGTGTCAAACTCATTTTAGATGGGGGGGGGCCACATGGAGAAAAATCTATGCCCAAGTGGGCCGGACTGGTAAAATCACAGCACGATAACTTAAAAATAAAGACAACATAATTTTTTTTCTTTGTTTAAAAATAGAACAAGCACATTCTGAAAATGTACAAATCATAATGTTGTTGGTTTTTGTTTACACTTATGTCTTGCAGTAATAGTATTCTATCTTTATGTGTTTATATTTTCTAAATAAATGATGTGAGAATGTTCATCAGTCAACTCATTGGTGTTGATTTTAAATCTATAAAGATAAAAAAATATATATCAAAATCAAATAACAGGATGGTATTTATGTAGTTTGCTAATTTTTCCTCGACTGCAAAAACTGAAATCTAAGTAAGATTAAATATCTCAAATAAGGGTGATTTTGCTTATTTTCTGTCCGATAAGATAATTATTGGATCGGTTCACTGGATCGGTTCGCAGCCGAGTGTGAAGCGGCCGGAATGAGAATCAGCACCTCCAAATCCGAGTCCATGGTTCTCTCCCTGAAAAGGGTGGAGTGCCATCTCCCGGTTGGGGAGGAGACCCTGTCCCAAGTGGAGGAGTTCAAGTACCTAGGAGTCTTGTTCACGAGTGGGGGAAGAGTGGATCGTGAGATCCACAGGCGGATTGGCGCGGCGTCTTCAGTAATGCGGACGTTGTACCGATCCGTTCTGGTGACGAAGGAGCTGAGCCGGAAGGCAAAGCTCTCAATTTACCGGTCGATCTACGTTCCCATCCTCACCTATGGTCATGAGCTTTGGGTCATGACCGAAAGGATAAGATCACGGGTACAAGCGGCCGAAATGAGTTTCCTCCGCCGTGTGGCGGGGCTCTCCCTTAGAGATAGGGTGAGAAGCTCTCATCCGGGAGGAACTCAAAGTAAAGCCGCTGCTCCTCCACATCGAGAGGAGCCAGATGAGGTGGTTCAGGCATCTGGTCAGGATGCCACCCGAACGCCTCCCGAGGGAGGTGTTTAGGGCACATCCAACCGGTAGGAGGCCACGGGGAAGACGCCTCGGGATCCCCCGGGAGTGGCTGGGGAGAGGGAAGTCTGGGCTTCCTTGCTTAGGCTGCTGCCCCCGCGACCCGACCTCGGATAAGCGGAAGAAGATGGATGGATGGATGGATGGAAGATAATTATTCTCAGTAAGCAGATTTTATGTTACAGTGTTTTACTTTTTGGTCCTAAATGATCTCAGTAAGATATTACAGCTTGGTGCTGAGATTTGTTGACCTATATTGAGTAAAACATGCTTGAAATTAGAATATCAACTGTTGCAAAGCTCTGTCATCAACACTCACAAGTATAAAACTACTTTTTTAAAGTAATAATTTCTTACTTCATGCATGAAAAAAATCATGATGCTGAGCACATATCATTATGTCAAAATAATGGCACTAAGTTAAGAATATTTTTCAACATATTGAGTAACCAATTTTTTTTCTCTACCAAGAAAAGTGCACTTATTAGTGAGAATATACTTATTTTAGGTATTTTTTGGGTTCATTGATGTTAGCTAATTTTACATGTTTTGGAAAGTCTTGACAAGCCGAATTTTCTTGTTCTATTGGCAGATAATTTTGCTTAGTTCAAATAAAATACCCCTCTTTTTTGTAAAAAAAAAGCCAACTTGTTTTTGAACTCTAACTTTTTGCAGTCTGTGGTCTATTTTTTTTTTTTTTTATATGTGTAGCATCATCTACAAAGATACAAAGAATTGCTATTGCGGCATCCAGTGTACACATTTACAACAGCGGTTTCTTTCGTTCAAAAAATTGCGGTTCATTTTTACACTTAGCTAACCGAAAAAAAACCTGTTTTAGGTTTGAAACCCCTCCTCTATGGACAAGCATGCAGAAAAGTGAGCTGGAAATTTGCAGCAAAACATTCACAGGGACGCACTTGGGAGAGTGGCTGTGCCAACAACCTGAGGGTTCCTGGTTCAATCTCCATCTTCTACCATCCCAGTCGCCTCCTGTTGTGTCCTTCAGCAAGACACTTCCCCCTTGCTCCGGATGTGTCGTGGTCAGCGCCTTGCATGGCAGCTCCCGCCATCAGTGTGTAAATGTGTGTGTGAATGGGTGAATGTGGAAATAGTGTCAAAGCGCTGTGAGTTCCTTAAAAAAATAAGTTGGAAAAGCGCTAAACAATCATAACCCATTCACCTTAAAAATCCTTAACATTTTTATAAAAGCTTTTACAAACTCCGTTTCCATATGAGTTGGGAAATTGTGTTAAATGTAAACATAAACAGAATACAATGATTTGCAAATTATTTTCAAACCATATTCAGTTGAATATGCTACAAGGACAACATATTTGATGTTCAAACTAAAAAAAAAATTTTTTTTGCAAATAATCATTAACTTTACAATTTGATGCCAGCAACACGTGACAAAGAAGTTGGGAAAGGTGGCAATAAATACTGATAAAGTTGAGGAATGCTCATCAAACTCTTATTTGGAACTTCCCACAGGTGTGCAGGCTAATTGGGAACAGGTGGGTGCCATGATTGGGTATAAAAACCGCTTCCCAAAAAATGCTCAGTCTTTCACAAGAAAGGATGGGGTGAGGTACACCCCTTTGTCCACAATTGCGTGAGCAAATAGTCAAACAGTTTAAGAACAACGTTTCTCAAAGTGCGAGAAATTTAGGGATTTCAACATTTACGGTCCATAATATAATCAAAAGGTTCGGAGAATCTGGAGAAATCACTCCACGTAAGCAGCATGGCCGGAAACCAACATTGAATGACCGTGACCTTCGATCCCTCAGACGGCACTGTATCAAAAACCGACATCAATCTCTGAAAGATATCCCCACATGGGTTCAGGAACACTTCAGAAAAGCACTGTCACTAAATACACTTCTTCGCTACATCTGTAAGTGCAAGTTAAAGCTCTACTACGCAAAGCGAAAGCCATTTATCAACAACATCCAGAAATGCCGCCAGCTTCTCTGGGCCCGAGATCATTTAAGATGGACTGATCCTGTGAATGTGAGTGTGAATGTTGTCTGTCTATCTGTGTTGGCCCTGCGATGAGGTGGCGACTTGTCCAGGGTGTAACCTGCCTTCCGCCCGATTTTAGCTGAGGTAGGCGCCAGCGCCCCCCGCGACCCCGAAAGGGAATAAGCGGTAGAAAATGGATGGATGGATGGATGATGCAAAGTGGAAAAGTGTTTTTGGAAATATTCGACATTGTGTCATCCAGACCAAATGGGAAGCGAACCATCCAGACTGTTATCGACGCAAAGTTCAAAAGCCAGCATCTGTGATGGTATGGGAGTGCGTTGGTGCCAAAGGCATGGGTAACTTACACATCTGTGCAGGCACCATTAATGCTGAAAGGTACATACAGGTTTTGGAACAACATATGCTGCCATCTAAACGCCGTCTTTTTCATGGACGCCCCTGCTTATTTCAGCAAGACAATGCCAAGCCACATTCAGCACGTGTTACAGCAGCATGGCTTTGTAAAAAAAAAAGAGTGCGGGTACTTTCCTGGCCCGCCTGCAGTCCAGACCTGTCTCCCATCAAAAAAAGTGTGGCGCATTATGAAGCGTAAAATACGACAGCAGAGACCCCGGACTGTTGAACGACTGAAGCTCTACATAAAACAAGAATGGGAAAGAATTCCACTTTCAAAGCTTCAACCATTTGTTTCCTCAGTTCCCAAACGTTTATTGAGTGTTGTTAAAGGAAAAGGTGATGTAACACAGTGGTGAACATGCCCTTTCCCAACTACTTTGGCACCTGTTGCAGCCATGTAATTCTAAGTTAATTATTATTTGCAAAAAAAAGATAAAGTTTATGAGTTTGAACATCAAATATCTTGTCTTTGTAGTGCATTCAATTGAATATGGGTTGAAAAGGATTTGCAAATATTGTATTCTGTTAATATTTACATCTAACACAATTTCCCAACTCATATGGAAACGGGGTTTGTATAAAAGCTTTTAAATATTTGTAGTAGCTGGTATCAATTGAATATAATCTATATGGTCATGTTTTCATATTATCTAGAATGACATTACATCCAGTAATCGCTGCACACTCCCTTGTATTGTCCAATCAGGTTCCTCCACGAAGGACCTGGGTCCGTCTCTGGGCTTAAAGAAGTCCAGTTCTCTCGAGAGCCTCCAGACGGCCGTGGCCGAGGTCACCCTCAACGGGGATCTTCCCTTCCACAGGCCTCGTCCTCGCATCATCAGGGGGCGGGGCTGCAACGAGAGCTTCAGGGCGGCCATCGACAAGTCGTACGACCGGCCGGCGCCCACCGAGGAGGACGACGAGGGCATGGAGACATGTAAGACCCGCACATTTGAGTCCACAGATTGCAGCATCTCTGTACTGAAAAATCAAAAGGTTTTGATGCCTTCTGCAGCCGAGCTGTCGCCGCCATCAGAACACAGCAAGCCCGTCAGGGTGGTCCCCCAGCGAGGACCGCGGTCACCATGTAACTCTCGCCTCATGCCTGAAATGTGAAAGCTTTGCATTGCAGGCTTCATGCCACTAACATCTTGATTCATAACTCCGTAACGTCCCGATGAGGACGCATGCAGGCAACCTGGCGAATGATCAATAACTGGACGCTAATCGTTTGTCTACTAATGAAAGCTGTTATCAGGCATCACCACAGCGGCGATATTAAAAGTGTTTAGTGGGGAATGCGTGACTTGGATTAATAAGTCGGTTCTGGGTCAGTCTAACAGAAGATGCAAAACATTGGGGGACGGCGTGGCCATGCCAGCAACCTGAGGGTTCTTGGTTCAATCCCCACCTTCTACCAACCTCGTCACGTCCGTTGTGTCCTTGAGCAAGACACTTTCCTTTTTCTTCTATGTCCCACTCTCCCATGTGGAGGGGGTCCGGTCCGATCCGGTGGCCATGTACTGCTTGCCTGTGTATCGGCTGGGGACATCTCTGCGATGCTGATCCGCCTCCGCTTGGGATGGTTTCCTGCTGGCTCCGCTGTGAACGGGACTCTCGCGACTGTGTTGGATCCATTATGGATTGAACTTTCACAGTATCATGTTAGACCCGCTCGACATCCATTGCTTTCCTCCTCTCCAAGGTTCTCATAGTCATCATTGTCACCGACGTCCCACTGGGTGTGAGTTTTCCTTGCGTGGGCCTACCGAGGATGTCGTAGTGGTTTGTGCAGCCCTTTGAGACACTAGTGATTTAGGGCTATATAAGTAAACATTGATTGATTGATGATTGACTTCACCCTTGCTCCTGATGGGTCGTGGTTAGGGCCTTGCATGGCAGCTCCCTAAAGCTGCAAGCAGCGATGGACGGGACCGCTTTGGGTGCTGCCCCCAAGCCTGGATAAGCAGTAGAAGATGAATGGATGGATGGATTATTACACAGAATAAAAGTGTGTTATACATCAGTCTCATAGTAATAACAGTTGTAAAGTGGCTTGGGCCTTTTCTAACGACGCCTTGGTGCCGCCATTTTGAGGCTCTAATGCATTGTGAATGGAATGCACTTGTTGTATTGAAGTGGGAATAGCAAACGTCCTGTTGATTTTAGATGGGGGTGGTCAGTGTATGAAATATAGGTCTCAGTGAGACCTACATTGAGGTTTTTGTTTCATGTGTGTATGACAGTCGGTCCTACAGTGAGTCAGAAGCAGTTTTGTCTGAGCAGGAAGCCGCCATTTTGTGACAGAAGAGCCCAACAGCACCAGCGCACCGGTTATTTGCGGGCTCATATAATCCAAACCGGGGTAGTAATTAAAACTCTTTCATTAAATCAAACGGCATCAGAGGAGATAATGTTTGAAAAAAAGCGAATTTTTTTTTTGCCAACTTTTGTATTGAAAGGGGAATTGCAAACTTCCTGTTGATTTTAGATGGGGGTGGTCAGTGTATGAAATATAGGTCTCAGTGAGACCTACATTGAGGTTTTTGATTCATGTGTGTATGACAGTCCTACGGTGAGTCCGAAGCAGTTTTGTCTGAGCAGGAAACCGCCATTTTGTGACAGAAGAAGCACAACAGCACCAGCGCACCGGTTATTTGCGGGCTCATAAAATCCAAACCGGGGTAGTAATTAAAACTCTTTCATTAAATCAAACACCCTCAGAGGAGATAATGTTTGAAAAAAAGTGAATTTTTTTTAGCCAACTTTTGTATTGAAAGGGGAATTGCAAACTTCCGGTTGATTTTAGTTGGGGGTGGTCAGTGTATGAAATATAGGTCTCAGTGAGACCTACATTGAGGTTTTTGTTTCATGTGTGTATGACAGTCCTACGGTGAGTCAGAAGCAGTTTTGTCTGAGCAGGAAGCCGCCATTTTGTGACAGAAGAAGCACAACAGCACCAGCGCACCGGTTATTTGCGGGCTTATAAAATCCAAACCGGTGCAGTAATTAAAACTCTTTAATTAAATCAAACGGCCTCAGAGGAGAAAATGTTTGGAAAAAAAGCAAACTTTTTTCTGCAAACTTTTGTATGGAAAGGGGAATTGCAAACTTCCTGTTAATTTTAGCCGGGGAGTGTCAGTATATGAAATATAGGTCTAACTGAGACCTACATAGAGCTTTTTGTTTCATGTTTCTACGACATTCCTACTGGAAGTTGGAGATAGTTTTGTCTTTGCAGTTTTGAGTTTTGGGGTTTGGTTTTTCGATTAGATCGCAATTTTTGGCCGGTCCTGATGTGAGTTTTGAAGCATGTTAAGGGATCAAATTACCGCTCAAAGAGGCGGTGGTATAATAATAAAGAATAATAATTCGCCTCTTATACTCAGATGAGAGGCGAAGCGTCTTGTAAGACAAACCAAACAGTCCAGTTGCGATCCATTTAATGCCCCGAGATGACAATGACCCCGATGAATGAGAACATTCATAGACAACTTATTTTACCATGAATTGATTTACGTGGACCCCGACTTAAACAAGTTAAAAAACTTATTCGGGTGTTACCATTTAGTGGTCGATTGTACGGAATATGTACTGTACTGTGCAATCTACTAATAAAAGTTTCAATCAAGACTACAATGTTGAACTACAATGAAAAACTCGCGCAAAGGTCTTCGGGTAAGCCTCTACCACATATTGGGATATCCGCTGATTCACACCTTGGCTAAATGTCACAAGTTGTGCAAATTCCAACCGGCTCGTATGAAGGATGGCATGATAGTTTTGTGAATATTTATTTGACATTTTCTGGACTTAAGCAGATCCCAAATACACAAAAAACTTTACCAATCGGTACAACAATGTATAATATTATGATTTTATTATGGTCCCTTATAACAGTGGTTCTCAACCTTTTTTCAGTGTGAACATTTTTTAAATTCAAGTACCCCCTAATCAGAGCAACGCATTTTTGGTTGAAAAAAAAGAGATAACGAAGTAAAATACAACACTATGTCATTAGTTTCTGATTTATTAAATTGTATAACAGTGCCAAATATTGCTCATTTGTAGTGGTCTTTCTTGAACTATTTGGAAAAAACGATATTAAAAGAACTAAAAACTTGTTGAAAAATAAACAAGTGATTCAATTATAAATACAGATTTCTACACATAGAAGTAATCATCAACTTAAAGTGCCCTCTTTGGGGATTGTAATAGAGATCCATCTGGATTCTTGAACTCAATTATAAACATTTCTTTACAAAAAAATACATTTTTAACATCAATATTTATGGAACACGTCCACAAAAAATCTAGCTGTCAACACTGAATATTGCATTGTTGTTTTTCTTTTCACAGTTTATGAATTTACATTCACATTTTGTTGAAGTATTATTCAATAAATATATTTATAAAGGATTTTTAAATTGCTGTTATTTTTAGAATAGTTTAAAAAATTCTCACGTACCTCTTGGCATACCTTCAAGTACCCCCAGGGGTACACGTACCCCCATTTGAGAACTACTGCCTTATAATATGGACCTACTATGCAAAACAAACTTTTCTTACCTATTGGTTCTTATTTTTGGTGTATTTGGGATCTGCATAAGTCCCGGAAATTTGAAATCAAACCATGGGAGAATGGCGGAGATATTTATAAAATGATCTTGCCTACTTCCATGCTTCCCTCCAAACAAGCCGGTTGGAATTTGCACAACTTGGGACATTTTTACCATTTTAGTTGTCAGCAGAAATATTGTTGAGTCTGCAACCCGTTTAGGCAGAACATCTTTCAACCCCAATCATTAGTAGCCATGAGACCTACGGTACTTTCAAAGATACATCATGCACTGTAAAATGGTTGATGTGAATACTAGATCTAATATGCACGGTTGTCTAAGTTATTGTTGAATCGAGTCTATTGCATAAGCATTTGTCTTTCTCACAGTGGAAGAAGACACGGAGGAGAGCTCACGCTCAGGTCGAGACTCCGTGTCGACGGTGGCCGACCAGACGCCGCCCTTGGTCCCGGAGAAGCCTCTAGTCAACGGGACCAACCAACCCAAAGAGGAGAGGAAAAAGGACAAAGGTGGCAAGGAGAAAAAGAAGGGGGAGACAGCGAGGGACAAAGACAAGGGCAAAGCAAAGAAGGGAATGCTGAAAGGACTGGGGGACATGTTCAGGTAAGACTCAGTAGTCTTTGTAGTATTTGTAGAATTTAAATTGTACAGCTGAGATAGGCTCCAGCACCCCCTGCTACCCCAAAAGGGACAAGCAGTAGAAAATTGATGGGATGGACAATGGTACCTTGGATTTTTTTATGTAGAGGCTATATGTTCATAGATCAGGGGTCGGCAACCTAAAATGTTGAAAGAGCCATACTGGACCAAAAATACAAAAACAAATATGTCTGGAGCCGCAAAAAATTAAAAGCCATATTACATACAGATAGTGTGTCATGAGATATAGTTTGAATTAAGAGGACTTAAAGGAAACCAAATGAGCTCAAAAATAGCTACAAATGAGGCATAATGATGCAATATGTACATATAGCTAGCCTAAATAGCATGTTAGCATCAATCAGCTTGCAGTCATGCAGGGACCAAATATGTCTGATTAGCACTCCACACAAGTCAATAACGTCAACAAAACTCACCTTTGTGCATCCACGCACAACGTTAAAAGTTTGGTGGACAAAATGAGACAGAAAAAGAAGTGGCATAAAATACGTCTTAGAAAGTCGGAGAAAGGTATACATGTAAACAAACCAGGGTGAGTTCAAGGACCGCCAAAATTAGTAGGACAATACGCCGCTCGCCAAATACTCGAATCAGTGAAGAATGTTTAATGCAAAACGGTGTGCTTTATAACAATTAGGGAGGTTTGTGTCATGTTTGTCCTCCTACAGAAACTATATTAAAACAAAAAATATATTTTTTATATTTTTTTTGCTCTCATCTTTTTCCATTTTTCATATATTTTTGAAAAAGCTCCAGAGAGCCACTAGGGCGGCGCTCAAGAGCCGCGGGTTGCCGACCCCCGTCATAGACCAAACAGTGCATTGGCGTGGCGCAGTGGGAGAGTGGCCGTGCGCAACCCGAGGGTCCCTGGTTCAAATCCCACCTAGTACCAACCTCGTCACGTCCGTTGTGTCCTGAGCAAGACACTTCACCCTTGCTCCTGATGGGTGCTGGTTGGCGCCTTGCATGGCAGCTCCCTCCATCAGTGTGTGTGAATGTGTGTGTGAATGGGTAAATGTGGAAGTAATGTCAAAGCGCTTTGAGTACCTTGAAGGTAGAAAAGCGCTATACAAGTACAACCCATTTATCATTTAATTGATGTTTTGCCTGTCAAACACACTTTGCTGTCATTCGCTGTTAACATCATGAGGCATTCAAGTGCACTGCGTAACTCTAAGTGTTTGGCAAACAGGCTATCAGACACTTTTTATGGATTAAGGCTGCAGAATAATCCGAAAGACGTTATGCTCGTTGACAGAGTGGGGTGTTGTGCCTTTAATTAATTGATTGATTGACACTTTTATTAGTAGATTGCACAATACAGTACATACATACAATTGACCACTAAATGGTAACACCCGAGTAAGTTTTTAAACTTTTCTAAGTCGGGGTCCACGTTAATCAATTCATGGTACAAATATATACTACTCACATTCACACACTAGGGCCAATTTTAGTGTTGCCAATCAACCTATCCCCAGATTATTGTGAGTGTGAATGTTGTCTGTCTATCTGTGTTGGCCCTGCGATGAGGTGGCGACTTGTCCAGGGTGTACCCTGCCTTCCGCCCGATTGTAGCTGAGATAGGCGCCAGCGCCCCCCGCGACCCCGAAAGGGAATAAGCGGTAGGAAATGGATGGATGGAAATATATACTATCAGCATAATACAGTCATCACACAAGTTAATCATCAGAGTATATATTGAATTAATTACATTATTTACATGGTATGTGGAGATGTTTGGGCGGGCTGGGTTAGGTTTGGTTGATATCAGCACTTAAGTCATCCATCCATCCATCCGTTTTCTTCCGCTTATCCGAGGTCGGGTTGCGGGGGCAGCAGCCTAAGCAGGGAAACCCAGACTTCCCTCTCCCCAGCCACTTTGTCCAGCTCTTCCCGAGGGATCCCGAGGCTTTCCCAGGCCAGCCGGGAGACATAGTCTTCCCAACGTGTCCTGGGTCTTCCCCGTGGCCTCAACAATTATGTCATCTGAGAAATGGACATTGAAACAGTGTAGGTCTGACTTGGTAGGATATGTACAGCGAGCAGTGAACATAGTGAGCTCAGAAATCATAAGAACAAGTGCTGTCAGAGATGCGTTTGATTGAATTAGTTGCATTACAGCCATCTAAAACCGTACGGTTTTAGGTGTAACATCAGTGCCCCTGCCAGCAATTGATAAAGAAGGTAAATAGATAGATAGATAGATAGATAGATAGATAGATAGATAGATAGATAGTACTTTATTGATTCCTTCAGGAAAATTAAAATTCCAGCAGCAGTGGACAGAGTTGAGATCAATTTAAAAAAATAAATAAAAAGTAAATAATGGGAAACAAAATAGAGAAATATTACAATAAGAATAAAAAGTAAAAAGCAACAATGGGAATAAAAATACAACAGTAAAATAAGAATATAACGAGAGAAAGTAGACAGTAGTGACCATGTTATGAAAACGTATTGCACTGTTAATTTGTCCCGCCAGCTACAAAAAGGTTGGGGACCACTGGCTTAGACGACGAAAATAAATAGAAAGGATATTTAATGGGATTTTGTCACCCAGTTTACACTTGTCTCCATGGCAACGTTTCTGACGCTATCACTCACTTGCCGCTTTTCCACTAACGCAGGGGTAGGCAACCTAGAACGCTGAAAGAGCCATTTTGGACCGAAATAACAAAAAATCATCTCCGTCTGGAGCCAACGGGAGGAGTTTACAGTTACGATAGCACGATTAGCCCCGAATGGGCTAACATCACGACTAACGTGTTACACGTCCGATTCGCCCAGCAACTCTCTGTCGGAGTATCAGCGCTGGGGTCCAGTGCACCACAGTTTTGTATCGTCGCTCGGTCCTTCGGCGGAGTGCCTCGGAAGCTACCGGCCGCTCGTCTCCCCGGCCCGGATTGTTTACAGCGGCGCCGAGGAGGGAGGGACCGAGAGAGAGAGAGCAAGGGAGGAAGACCGCCTGCAGGTCTAGTGGAAAAGCGGCAAAACGTTTTTTTTTGCTTGCATCACGCAAGTGCTGTCAATGTTCGGCCCTCAAGAGCCACATACCACACCTTAATTGGTAGATTCCTTCAGCTACGCACACAACGCTGTCAAGCAACATTTAGGCTGCACTAACATTAAATGAACTTTCATATTAAGGTGAGGGCCACAAAATAACATCTCGCGGGCCGCCTGTCTGAGACCCCTGCTCCAGCAAAATCCGCCACCCCGGGAGGGACAAGCGGTAGAAAATGAGTGGATGGATTTGTCATTTATATGTATTTCTCATTGTTTTTTATAAAACACATTTTGTGTCCATATTTCTGGGTCTCTGGAACGGATTAATTGGATTTACGTTATTACTTCCTCGGAAAATTGGGTTTTCAACGCAGCCTGTAGAACGGAACAATAATAAAACCCAAGGTACCGCCGTACAGTTGTCTATATTTGATCCAGTATTTATGCATATTGACGATGCACACATCCACTGCCTCCTTGTTCTTTCTTTAGGCACACTTTATTATTTTTCTGTTGTTGTCACATTCATTGGAGTTGTGGCGCACACAGCAACACATCCAGCCCGCCGGGTCACTTGTTTTGTTTCTATCGCTCTTTCTTTCATTGATTTATTTCCTCTTTCACATTCCTTTCTGCAACTTTACACACACACACACACACACACACACACACACACACACACACACACTCAAAGTGTATGTATAATATATTTCAAATGCCTCCGGAGCATGTTTTTATGGTCCTTGTTCGTGAATGTGACGTTTGGGATAAGAAGTAGTTTAGGGACGGCGTGGCGCAGTGGGAGAGTGGCCGTGCGCAACCCGAGGGTCACTGGTTCAAATCCCACCTGGAACCAACCTCGTCACGTCCGTTGTGTCCTGAGCAAGACACTTCACCCTTGCTCCTGATGGGTGCTGGTTGGCGCCTTGCATGGCAGCTCCCTCCATCAGTGTGTGAATGTGTGTGTGAATGGGTAAATGTGGAAGTAGTGTCAAAGCGCTTTGAGTACCTTGAAGGTAGAAAAGCGCTATACAAGTACAACCCATTTATCATTTATTTATGTCGTAAACCTGGACTTGATTTTGACTTTGTCTCCTTTTTATTTAAAACACTCGTGTTCCACTTCACTTCTTTTAATGTCATTTGATTTTGTGTCTTCACTTGACTTTCTTGTCATCCGTCACTTTCCTGCGCTTGCCTCCACTTCATTTTCTTTGTTTCATTCATCAGCTGTGTTTCTCTCTTCACCTTGTTGTTATCGCTTTGGAAGTGGAATATTCAAGGCGGTACAATTACTCTTTAAAGGCATACTGAAATGAGATTTTCTTATTTAAACGGGGATGGCAGGTCCATTCAATGTGTCACACTTGATCATTTCGCGGTATTGCCATATTTTTGCTGAAAGGATTTAGTAGAGGACATCGACGATAAAGTTCACAACTTTTGGTCGCTAATAAAAAAGCCTTGCCTGTACCGGAAGGAGCAGACGATGTGCGCGTGACGTCACTGGTTGTAGGGCTCCTCTCATCCTCACATTGTTTGTATAATCATGGCCACAAGCAGCAAGAGCGATTCAGACTGAGAAAGTGACGATTTCCCCATTTATTTGAGTGAGGATGAAAGATTCGTGGATGTGGATAGTGAGAGTGAAGGACTAAAAAGAAAAAAAGACGAGGGCAGTGGGAGCGATTCAGATGTTATTAGACACATTTACTAGGATAATTCTGGAAAAACCCTTATCTGCTTATTGTGTTACTAGTGTTTTAGTGAGATTATATAGTCATACCTGAAAGTCGGAGGGGTGTGGTGACCGCCAGTGTCTCTGAGGGAAGCCATGGAGGAGCCAAGAAAGTCGCAGCTGCCTCTTTGACATCTGCAGGAAGAACAACACAAGCTCCGCTCGTGTCTCCGGTAAGAGCCGACTTATTACCGCAATTTTCTCACCGAAACCTGCCGGTTGACATGTGGTAGAGAACCATGTTCGCTTGACCGCTCTGTTTTATATTAAAGCTTCACAACAAACAAATAAACACCGGCTGTGTTTGTGTTGCTAAAGGCAGCTGCAATACACCGCTTTCCACCAAAAGCATTCTTCTTTGACGTCTCCATTATTAAATGGACAAATTGCAAAAGATTCAGCAACACAGATGTCCAGAATACTGTGTAATTATGCGATTAAATCGGACGACTTTTAGCCGTGAGTGGGGCTGGAATAAAATGTCCGCTACAACCAATAACGTCACGCGACGTTTTTAAAAGGATACTTTGCGGGAAATTTAAAATTGCAATTTATTAAACTAAAAAGGCCGTATTGGCATGTGTTGCAATGTTAATATTTCATCATTGATATATAAACTATCAGACTGCGTGGTGGGTAGTAGTGGGTTTCAGTAAGCCTTTAAGGGGGTCTTCTCCGGATTTAAATTATAGCAGGGGTGTTTAGTAAGCTAGTAAGTTTATTTGCACTTACCGGTAGTCAACATGTCCTCAAGTTAGTAGCAACTACCTTAGAAACTAGGGCTGCGAATCTTTGGGTGTCCCACGATTCGATTCAATATCGATTCTTGGGGTCATGTTTTTTTTTTTTTCAATTTAACACGATTCCCGATTCAAAAATTATTTTTTTCCCGATTTAAAAGGATTCTGTATTCATTCAATACATAGGATTTCAGCAGGATCTACCCCAGTCTGCTGACATGCTAGCAGAGTAGTAGATTTTTGTAAAAAGCTTTTATAATTGTAAAGGACAATGTTTTATCAACTGATTGCAATAATGTCATTTTTTTAAACTATTAAAGGAACCAAAAATATGACTTATTTTATCTTTGTGAAAACATTGGACACAGTGTGTTGTCAAGCTTATGAGATGCGATCCAAGTGTAAGCCACTGTGACACTATTTTAATTTTTTTTATTTTTATAAATGTCTAATGATAATGTCAGGGAGGTATTTTTAATCACTGCTATGCTGAAATTATAACTAATATTGATACTGTTTTTGAGAAAATTCATTTTTGTTTCACTACTTTTAGTTTGTTCTGTGTCGTGTTTGTGTCTCCTCTCAAGTTTATTGCAGTTCTGAGTGTTGCTGGGTCAGGTTTGGTTTTGGAATTGGATTGCATTGTTATGGTACTGCTGTGTATTGTTTTGTTGGATTGATTTAAAAAAAATTTAAATAAAAAAAAAGGATTTAAAAAAAAATGAGAATCTATTCTGAATCGTAGTAGCGGTGTATATTGTAGCGCCTCGGAAGAGTTAGGGCTGCAAGGGATTCTGGGTATTTGTTCTGTTGTGTTTATGTTGTGTTACTCTTATTCACTTTTTCTTTTCTTTTCTTTTTTTTTTTTAAAAAGAAAAAAAATATATATATATATTTAAATAGCTCTTTTCTCTTGTGACTCAAATCGCTTTACATAGTGAAACCGAACATCTAAGTTAAAGTTTTTAAACCAGTGTGGGTGGCACTGGGAGCAGGTGGGTAAAGTGTCTTCTTGCCCAAGGACATAACGGCAGTAACTAGGATGGCAGAAGCGGGGATCGAACCTGGAACCCTCAAGTTGCTGGCATGGCCACTCTACCAACCGAGCTATACCGCCCCGTTACGGTGCGGATGTTCTCCCGAAATGTGTTTGTTATTCTTGTTTGGTGTGGGTTCATAGTGTGGCGCATATTTGTAGCAGTGTTAAAGTTGTTTATACGGCCACCCTCAGTGTGACCTGTATGGCTGTTGACCAAGTATACCTTGCATTCACCTATGTGGGTGTAGTAGTAGCATATATTATGTTGAGGAAAAGCAGACGTGACGACAGGTTGTAGAGGAACTAAAAAGCAGTGCCTTTAAGGCACGCCCCCAATATTGTTGCCTGGGTGGAAATTCGGGAGAATGGTTGCCCTTGGGAGATTTTCGGGAGGTGCACTGAAATTCGGGAGTCTCCAGGGAAAATCAGGAGGGTTGGCAAGTATGCTCGAAGTTGGTGGCAGAAATTTGTCATTTTCGTTTTCCATCTGAGACTACAGAACAGACCAGACCTCGTGCTCCGGTCCTCGTCACTTGGCGCCGTTTAGAGCTCAATGTCCTTTGCTATGAAGGGAGCTTTTCAACACAAAAACCTCTTACCATCAGCCTGAACAAAAAAACAAGCCCCTTGGTGCGTGTCTGCTCCAAGCCAAAGAGGGAGTATCAATCAATCAATCAATGTTTACTTATATAGCCCCAAATCACTAGTGTCTCAAAGGGCTGCACAAACCACCACGACATCCTCGGTAGGCCCACATAAGGGCAAGGAAAACTCAAACTCACACCCAGTGGGACATCGGTGACAATAATGACCCAGTGGGACGTCGGTGACAATGATGACTATGAGAACATGATACTGTGATACTGATGATACTGATGACTATGAGAACATATGAGAACATGATACTGTGAAAGATCAATCCATAATGGATCCAACACAGTCGCGAGAGTCCATTCCAAAGCGGATCCAACACAGCAGCGAGAGTCCCGTTCACAGCGGAGCCAGCAGGAAACCATCCCAAGAGGAGGCTGATCAGCAGCGCAGAGATGTCCCCAGCCGATACACAGGCGAGCAGTACATGGCCACCGGATCGGACCGGACTCCCTCCACAAAGGAGAGTGGGACATAGAAGAAAAAGAAAAGAAACGGCAGATCAACTGGTCTAAAAAGGGAGTCTATTTAAAGGCTAGAGTATACAAATGAGTTTTAAGGTGAGACTTAAATGCTTCTACTGAGGTAGCATCTCGAACTGTTACCGGGAGGGCATTCCAGAGTACTGGAGCCTGAAATGAAAAAGCTCTACAGCCCGCAGACTTTTTTTGGGCTTTGGGAATCACTAATAAGCCGGAGTCCTTTGAACGCAGATTTCTTGCCGGGACATATGGTACAATACAATCGGCAAGATAGGATGGAGCTAGACCGTGTAGTATTTTATACGTAAGTACACGTACCGAATATTTTTCTGCAGGTCCTGACTTTCTCCCCTCGAAGAAATTTTGCTTGTTTTTTTTTTTTTTAATTCCGTACGGAACTGCAATGATTTGGGATGAAGATGCAAATAAAACACATATTACGCAACATGAGATTGCCGCCAGTCTTTTGTAGGTGACGTCAGCGCGCTGATGAAGGTCACTCTTTGAAACAAAAAGTGGGCGTTCATAAACGTGCTGGAATTCAACAGAAAAACAAGCCTAAAATTACTACTAATTTGGGGGGATCTTATCTTTATACAAAACCCAAAACCAGTGATGTTGGCACGTTTTGTAATTTGTAAATAAAAACAGAATACAATGATTTGCAAATCCTTTTCAATTTATATTAAATTCAACAGAATGCAAAGACAAGATATTTAATGTTTTGTTTTTTTAGCAAATAGTCATTAAGTTAGAATTTAATGGCAGCAACAATTGGCACAGGGGCATTTTTACCACTTCTTTACATGGCCTTTCCCTTTAACAACACTCAGTAAACGTTTGGGAACTGAGGAGACCAATTTTTGAAACTTTTCATGAGAAATTATTTCTATTTCTTGCTTGATATACAGCTAAAGTTGTTCAACATTCCGTGGTCTCCGTTGTGGTATTTTAGGCTTCATATTGCGCCACACATTTTCAATGGGAGACAGGTCTGGACTACAAACAGGCCAGTCTAGTACCCGCACTTTTACTATGAAGCCACACTGTTGTAACACGTGGCTTGGCATTGTCTTGCTGAAATAAGCAGGGGTGTCCATGATAACGTTGCTTGGATTGCAACATATGTTGCTCCAAAACCTGTATGGACCTTTCAGCATTAATGGTGTCTTCACAGATGTGTAAGTTACCCATGCCTTGGGCACTAATACACCTTCACACCATCACAGATGCTGGCTTTTGAACTTTGCGCTTATAACACTTGGTGGTTCTTTTCCTCTTTTTCGGAGGACACGGCGTCCAGAGTTTCCAAAAACAATTTGAAATGTTGATTTGTCAGACCACAGAACACTTTTCCACTTTGCGTCAGTCCATTTTAGATGAGCTCGGGCCCAGCGAAGCCGGCAGCGTTTTTGAGTGTTGTTGATAAATGGCTTTCGCTTTGCATAGTAGAGTTTTAACTTGCACTTACAGATGTATCGACCAACTGTAGTTACTGACAGTGGTTTTTATGAAGTGTTCCTGAGCCCATGTGGTGATATCCTTTACACACTGATGCCGGTTTTTGATGCTGTACCGCCTGAGGGATCAAAGGTCCGTAATATCATCGCTTACGTGCAGTGATTTCTCCAGATTCTCTGAAACTTTTGATGATTTTACAGACCGTAGATGGTAAAATCCCTAAATTCCTGGCAAGAGCTCTTTGAGAAATGCTGTCCTAAAACTGTTCAACAATTTGCTTACAAATTGGTGACCCTCAGCCCATCCTTGTTTGTGAATTACTTAGCAATTCATGGAAGCTGCTTTTATACCCAATCATGGCACCCACCTGTTCCCAATTAGCCTGCACACCTGTGGGAAGTTCCAAATAAGTGTTTGATGAGCATTCCTCAACTTAATCAGTATTTATTGCCACCTTTCCCAACTTCTTTGTCGCGTGTTGCTGGCATCAAATCCTAAAGTTAATGATTATTTGCAACAAAAAAAATGTTTATAAGTTTGAACATCAAATATGTTGTCTTTGTAGCATATTCAACTGAAAATGGGTTGAAAATGATTTGCAAATCATTGTATTTTGTTTATATTTACATCTAACACAATTTCCCAACTCATATGGAAACGGGGTTTGTAAGACATTTTGTATATTTGGTTTTGGAGTTATGTTTATTTAACTTTCATATTTAGTATTATGGTTATACTGTCATATTGAGTAAAAAAACAAACTTGTGTCTTTTCAAACCTTACAAAATAAATTTGTAGAGTGAAACTCTCCAGGCATTATTAGCCACTTTGCATGTGTGGAGTGGGCGGGGCCTCCAGTCAATCAAGCTGAAAAAAAGAAAGGAATTATTTCAAAGACATTTTTCAATGGACGCCTCTGATGAGTTTACTCATTACATGGTGCGGTTTGATCTATGGTTTAGGATTTTACCTGAAGATAAATGTCTTGGAAATGTGGTATTTCAGGTTTGGAAAGCACCGCAAAGATGAGCGTCCGGGGGACAGGATGGACCGTAAAGGGTCCAACAAGTGGCGGTCAGAGGAGACGCACGTTTCCGACGAAGAGACGCTGAAAATGAGGATGGAGCAGGAGAGGTGAGTTCTTCTTCATGTCATTTATTGGTATCTCAATGCCATTCAGGATCATGATATGGCTTTTATTGTGGAAAAATCAATCAATCAATCAATGTTTACTTATATAGCCCTAAATCACTAGTGTCTCAAAGGGCTGCACAAACCACTACGACATCCTCGGTAGGCCCACATAAGGGCAAGGAAAACTCACACCCAGTGGGACATCGGTGACAATAATGACCCAGTGGGACGTCGGTGACAATGATGACTATGAGAACCTTGGAGAGGAGGAAAGCAATGGATGTCGAGCGGGTCTAACATGATACTGTGAAAGTTCTATCCACAATGGATCCAACACAGTCGCGAGAGTCCAGTCCAAAGCGGATCCAACACAGCAGCGAGAGTCCCGTTCACAGCGGAGCCAGCAGAAAACCATCCCAAGCAGAGGCGGATCAGCAGCGCAGAGATGTCCCCAGCCGATACACAGGCAAGCAGTACATGGCCACCGGATCGGACCGGACCCCCTCCACAAGGGAGGGGGGGACATAGAAGAAAAAGAAAAGAAACGGCAGATCAACTGGTCTAAAAAGGGAGTCTATTTAAAGGCTAGAGTATACAAATGAGTATTAAGGTGAGACTTAAATGCTTCTACTGAGGTGGCATCTTGAACTGTTACCGGGAGGGCATTCCAGAGTACTGGAGCCCGAACGGAAAACGCTCTATAGCCCGCAGACTTTTTTTGGGCTTTGGGAATCACTAACAAGCCGGAGTCCTTTGAACGCAGATTTCTTGCCGGGACATATGGTACAATACAATCGGCAAGATAGGATGGAGCTAGACCGTGTAGTATTTTATACGTAAGTAGTAAAACCTTAAAGTCACATCTTAAGTGCACAGGAAGCCAGTGCAGGTGAGCCAGTACAGGCGTAATGTGATCAAACTTTCTTGTTCTTGTCAAAAGTCTAGCAGCCGCATTTTGTACCAACTGTAATCTTTTAATGCTAGACATGGGGAGACCCGAAAATAATACGTTACAGTAATCGAGACGAGACGTAACAAACGCATGGATAATGATCTCAGCGTCTTTAGTGGACAGAATGGAGCGAATTTTAGCGATATTACGGAGATGAAAGAAGGCCGTTTTAGTGACGCTTTTAATGTGTGACTCAAAGGAGAGAGTTGGGTCGAAGATAATACCCAGATTCTTTACCGTGTCGCCTTGTTTAATTGTTTGGTTGTCAAATGTTAGAGTTGTATTATTAAATAGAGTTCGGTGTCTAGCAGGACCGATAATCAGCATTTCCGTTTTTTTGGCGTTGAGTTGCAAAAAGTTAGCGGACATCCATTGTTTAATTTCATTAAGACACGCCTCCAGCTGACTACAATCCGGCGTGTTGGTCAGCTTTAGGGGCATGTAGAGTTGGGTGTCGTCAGCATAACAGTGAAAGCTACACCGTATTTGCGTATGATGTCACCTAGCGGCAGCATGTAGATGCTGAAGAGTGCAGGGCCAAGGACCAATGAATCAAGTAGTCTTAAATGGATTAATTATTAAAGATGTTTGCATCGCTTGTGATCAGCAGACAGGAAGTCACCCTCATTGTGTTCTTCTGAACATAAATGTCATTCCTCTACTGTTGTTGTAGAAATGTCATGGCCATTAGTGTGCTGCCCCCTAATAATCCCGACCATTACACTGCAGATTGTCCCCTTGCTGCTCAAAGTTCAATACTTGCAAATGCTTCTGGTAATTGCTATAAACTTCATGCAAATGGCGTATACAGAAGTCAGAAGGTTACTATGCTGGACATCAGGGAAAATGTTCTTTCTTTTGATTATTCTTATAATCATGTTTTGACTATACTTGCCAATCCTCCCAAATTTCAGTGCCTCTCCCAAAAATCTCCCGGGACAACCATTCTCCTGAATTTCTTACAATTTCCAATCGGACCTGATTGAGGACAGCCTGTCGTCACGTCCACTTTTCCTCCATATAAACAGCGTGCCGGCCCAGTCACTTTATAACATCTACGGCTTTTGGACAGTGCACAACTGTCACACACAACAAGAAGGAGACTATTACACAGTGGGGGCAAAAAAGTATTTAGTCAGCCACCGATGGTGCAAGTTCTCCCACTTAAAATGATGACAGAGGTCTGTAATTTTCATCATAGGTACACTTCAACTGTGAGAGACAGAATGTGAAAAAAAAATCCAGGAATTCACATTGTAGGAATTTTAAAGAATTTATTTGTAAATTATGGTGGAAAATAAAGTATTTGGTCAACAATTCAAAGCTCTCACTGATGGACGGAGGTTTTGGCTCAAAATCTCACGATACATGGCCCCATTCATTCTTTCCTTAACATGGATCAATCGTCCTGTCCCCTTAGCAGAAAAACAGCCCCTAAGCATGTGTTTCCACCCCCATGCTTCACAGTAGGTATGGTGTTCTTGGGATGCAACTCAGTATTTTTCTTCCTCCAAACACGACGAGTTGAGTTTATACCAAAATGGATACATGGATGATACGGCAGAGGATTGGGAGAATGTCATGTGGTCAGATGAAACCAAAATAGAACTTTTTTGTATAAACTCAACTCGTCGTGTTTGGAGCAAGAAGAATACTGAGTTGCATCCCAAGAACACCATACCTACTGTGAAGCATGGGGGTGGAAACATCACGCTTTGGGGCTGTTTTTCTTCTAAGGGGACAGGACGATTGATCCGTGTTAAAAAAAGAATGAATGGGGCCATGTATCGTGAGATTTTGAGCCAAAACCTCCTTCCATCAGTGAGAGCTTTGAATGGTTGACCAAATACTTATTTTCCACTTTCATTTACAAATAAATTCTTTAAAATTCCTACAATATGAATTCCTGGATTTTTTTTTTCACATTCTGTCTCTCACAGTCGAAGTGTACCTACGATGAAAATTACAGACCTCTGTCATCATTTTAAGTGGGAGAACTTGCACAAACGGTGGCTGACTAAATACTTTTTTGCCCCACTGTATATGTCTCCGTTATCCATAGGTTTATCTATAACCCATAAAGTAGGCAGGCACGGAGCTATTTCTCAGCGTGTGTTTATTCCAGCCGGCACGTTAATACTCTGACCCACAACATCCGGAATCCCATCATGCGTTGCTTCAAAACTACAGCAAGTAGTAATGTCCAAAAAAAGACAGTGACAGAGAATAGAACGAGCATGGACGAATCAACCCTAAACTTACTGCCCATACCTATGCTCCTTCAAAGGCTGTGCTACTGGCTGCAAAGCATTGCACTTTCAAATACAACAATGAGTGAAGAGGAGTGTTTTGTGTGTGTAAATGTGTGAATAAATACTTGAATTTCAGTGAATTCTAGCTATAAATATACTCCTCCCCCCCTTAACCCTGCCTTCGCCCCGCCTACCTCAATACCCCCCCCGCCCATCCCCCTCCCAATCTTCCGAATTCGGAGGTTTCAGGAGAGTGGCCGTGCGCAACCCGAGGGTCCCTGGTTCAAATCCCACCTAGTACCAACCTCGTCACGTCCGTTGTGTCCTGAGCAAGACACTTCACCCTTGCTCCTGATGGGTGCTGGTTGGCGCCTTGCATGGCAGCTCCCTCCATCAGTGTGTGAATGTGTGTGTGAATGGGTAAATGTGAAAGTAGTGTCAAAGCGCTTTGAGTACCTTGAAGGTAGAAAAGCGCTCTACAAGTACAACCCATTTATTTAAGTATGGTTTTGACACGCTCTTAGCCTTCACTTCAATTTGCACTGTCAAATAATACTTTTTCAAAACTTTATTTAACACACATCTGTGGCAGTGAGTTGGGGTTATTAGTCGACAATGTCATTGTCTAATTTGCATAATTTGCTATGTGGATGTGCATATACACTATATTGCCAAAAGTATTTGGCCAGCTATCCACATGATCAGAATCAGGTGTCCTAATAACTTGACCCGGCCACAGGTGTATAAAACCAAGCACTTGGGCATGGAGACTGTTTCTACAAACATTTGTGAGAGAATGGGCCGCTCTCAGTGATTTCCAGCGTGGAACTGTCATAGGGTGCCACTTTTGCAACAAATCCAGTCGTGAAATTTCCTCGCTTCTAAATATCCAAAGTCACCTGTTTGATTTATTATAAGAAAATGGAAGAGTTTGGGAACAACAGCAACTCAGCCACAAAGTGGTAAGCCACAAAAAGTGAAAGAGAGGGGTCAGAGGATGTTGCTACAGAGCTCCAAACTTCATGTGACCTACCAATTAGCCGACATACAGTACGTAGACAGCTTCATGGAATGGGTTTCCATGGCCGGGCAGCTGCATCTAAGCCGTACATCACCGAGTCCAGTGCAAAGCGTGGGATGCAGTGGTGTAAAGCAGGTCACCACTGGACTCTAGAGCAGTGGAGATGCCTTCTCTGGCGTGATAAATCATGCTTTTCCATCGGGCAATCTGATGGACGAGTCAGGGTTTGGAGGTTGAGAGGAGAACAATACATTTCGGACTGCACTGTGCAGTTTGTAATAGATTACAAACCAGCGTTCTGACAACTCCGTTCACTCCCAAAATGAATAAACATCTGTTTTAATATTTCCCCAAGGTAAAGTCAGTGACGTGATATTTTGTTTATCTTTTAACAACAGCAAGGTATAATAACATGTTGTGCAACATTTATATCACACAGTGGAAGGGCACTTTTCCTCGATTCAATAAACATGTAAAAAACTATCGGATACTGTTACGGTAAATCACCACAAATGATTCCCGGGCGCTTTACGGGTGCTGCCCACTGCTCCCCTCACCTCCCAGGGGGGGATCAAGGGTGATGGGTCAAATGCAGAGAATAATCTCGCCACACCTAGTGTGTGTGTGACAATCATTGGTACTTTAACTTTAAATCAAACGTTAGTGCCATCACAATATAGTATCACTTGAAATAGTGCAAAGTAATAATATATCAATAACTCAACATTGCACACAAATGTCACACAAAATAAACACATAAAGGTCAATTTATTAAGTTATTCCTCATCCACGAATATCTCGAATACTTCTTCTTCGCCGGGGACGGCGTGGCAAAGTTGGTAGAGTGGCTGTGCCAGCAATCTGAGGGTTACTGGTTCAATCCCCACCTTCTACCATCCTAGTCCCGTCCGTTGTGTCCTTGGGCAAGACACTTCACCCTTGCTACTGATGGCTCCTGGTGAGCGCCTTGCATGGCAGCTCCCGCCATCAGTGTGTGAATGTGTGTGTGAATGGGCAAATGTGGAAATACTGTCAAAGCGCTTTGGGCTCCTTAAAAAGGGGTAGAAAAGCGCTATACAAGTACAACCCATTTACCATTCTTCGGTGTCCGGATTTAATTTGGGCGAATACGGCAACCAGTCGTCATTAATCGAGTCATTGTCCCTGCTGTTGTTGTCAGTGACAATTCCTGCCTTTCTGAAAGCTCGGACTACAGTTGAGACTGATGTATCAGCCCAGGCATTTACGATCCACTGGCAGATAGGCACACCTCGCGCAGTCATATATCCCAGCATGCACCACGCGCTTCTTCTTCTACGGGGGAAATTGAAGTCGGCGGCTGCTTACCGTAGTTGCGAGACCTGTTGTGGCTCGATATTGGTCTATATATAAGGCGCACTGTCAGCTTTTGAGAAAACTGGAAGGTTTTAGGTGCGCCTTATAGTGCGGAAAATATGGTACTTATCAATATTTCTTATTTTCTAATCTGCCTGCCTGACTTTTTGCAACCGCCTCCCCTCATAGGCAGAGAAAAGCACAAAGTGTTTGTATTCAACCTCCAGCTCAGACACACCGCTATCGACAGGAAGTGCACAGCTGATTGGTTGCTCGACAACAAACGCGTTTAGCGGCGCTGCACCAAACTAGTCTCCCAGGGTTCCTGACTGGGGGGGGGGGGGGAGCTTGCACCTCGTCGTCCATCGATTGGCCCGCTGCCAGAAGCTGCCATTGATCCACCTGCGATTGATTGAACGGTTTAAATCTCAGCTCCCCGAGGATGTGCAGACGCGGAGCCAGACAGATGCGGACCGCACTGCTGGTTGCCATGGCGAACGATGCAGGGATGATGCGGGCTTTTTGCAAGACAATTTAATCATTTGTGCAATCAAATAAGTCAAAAAGAGTGAATGGGATTTCCCTTTTTAGGCTTCATTAGGATAACACTAATGAATTTAACATGCTTAGTGCTAATGGCTTATTTTTTCACTCCAGCAGAAGTTTTCCCCATGAAAAAAACCCATTGAAAGGAATGTAGCGATATCAATCCAGCGTCTGTCTGATCCGTCGTCTTTTCCGCCGGCTGCCTTTCCTGCCTTTCACCCTGCTCCATGGGGCGTGTCAGCCTCGGCTCCAAGATGGAGCGTTATTACCCGGCAGACACAATAGCACATAATGGACCATTGTTCTGGCCTCATGTGCTACAAAGGTCACTCCTCAAACATTTCTTTTCGCCATGCCGCCATTTCTGTCGCCTGCCACGCGCGCTTTGTCCCACCTCGGGATCCTTTCCTTTTTTTTTTTTCCCCCTCATCCTTTCATTTGCCCTTCCTACCAACATATTTAGTTTGTAGCACATTTCTGTTTCCTGCATTATTAAACATCTAGCAAGATGACATGTTAAAGGCCTCCTGAAATGAGATTTTCTTATTTAAACGAGGATAGCAGGTCCATTCTATGTGTCGTACTTGATTATTTCGCGATATTGCCATATTTTTGCTGAAAAGATTTAGTAGAGAACATCCACGAGAAAGTTCGCAACTGTCGGTGTTAAGAGAAAAGCTTTGCCTCTACCGGAAGTCACAGACGATGACGTCGCAAGAGTGGGGGCTCCTCACATATTCACTTTGTTTTTAATGGGAGCCTCCAACAAAAAGAGCTATTCGGACCGAGAAAACGACAATTTCCCCATTAATATGAGCGAGGATGAAAGATTCGTACTTGAGGATATTGATAGCGACGGACAAGAAAAAAAAAAAAAACGCGATTGCATTGGGACGAATTCCGGTGTTTTTAAACACATTTACAAGGATAATTCTGGGAAATCCCTTATCTTTATATTGTGTTGCCAGTGTTTTAGTGAGTTTAATAGTACCTGATAGTCGGAGGTGTACGTCCACGGGTGTGTTGACACGCAGTGTCTCAGGGGAGTCGACGGCAGCTTCATGGACGGCCCAAGCTCAGCTTTTCTCCGGTAAGTGGCGACTTTTTAACCACAGTTTTCTCACCGAAACCTGCTGGTTGACATTTGGTCTGGATTCATGTTCGCTTGACTGCGCTCTGATCCATAGTAAATTTTCACCTCCGGGAATTTTAAACAAGGAATCACTGTGTGTTTGTGTGGCTAAAGGTTAAAGCTTCCCAACTCCATCTACGTCTTGTCTCGACTACTGTAACATATTATTTTCGGGTCTCCCCATGTCTAGCATTAAACGATTACAGTTGGTACAAAATGCGGCTGCTAGACTTTTGACAAGAACAAGAAAGTTTGATCACATTACGCCTGTACTGGCTCACCTGCACTGGCTTCCTGTGCACTTAAGAAGTGATTTTAAGGTTTTCCTACTTACATATAAAATACTACACGGTCTAGCTCCATCCTATCTTGCCGATTGTATTGTACCATATGTCCCGGCAAGAAATCTGTGATCAAAGAATTCCGGGTTATTAGTGATTCCTAAAGCCCAAAAAAAGTCTGCGGGCTATAGAGCGTTTTCCGTTCGGGTTCCAGTACTCTGGAATGCTCTCCCGGTAACAGTTCGAGATGCTACGTCAGTAGAAGCATTTAAGTCTCATCTTAAAACTCATTTGTATACTCTAGCCTTTAAATATACCTCCTTTTTAGACCAGTTGATCTGCCGCTTCTTTTCTTTTTCTCCTCTGTCCCCCCCTCCCTTGTGGAGGGGGTCCGGTCCGATGACCATGGATGAAGTAATGGCTGTCCAGAGTCGGGACCCAGGATGGACCGCTCGCCTGTGTATCGGTTGGGGACATCTCTACGATGCTGATCCGACTCCGCTTGGGATGATTTTCTGTAGACGGGACTCTCGCTGCTGTCTTGGATCCGCTTTGAACTGAACTCTCGCGGCTGTGTTGGAGCCACTATGGATTGAACTTTCACAGTATCATGTTAGACCCGCTCGACATCCATTGCTTTCGGTCCACTAGAGGGGGGGCTTGCCCACATTTGAGGTCCTCTCCAAGTTTTCTCATAGTCATCATTGTCACTGGCGTCCCACTGGGTGTGAGTTTTCCTTGCCCTTATGTGGGCCTACCGAGGATGTCGTAGTCGTAGTGGTTTGTACAGTCCTTTGAGACATTTGTGATTTAGGGCTATATAAACAAACAGTGATTGATTGATTGATTGATTGATTGATATTTCTACTTTGACTTCTCCAATATTAATTGAACAAATCGCAAAAGATTCAGCAACACAAATCTCCAAAATACTGTGTAATTATGCAGCTAAAGCAGACGACTTTTAGCTGTGTGTGTGCGTAGCGCTCATACTTCCTAAAACGCGTGACGTCTTGCGCACACGTCATCAATACACGACGTTTTCAAGGCAAAAACTCCCGGGAAATTTAAAATTGGAATTTAGTAAACTAAAAAAAGCCGTATTGGCATGTGTTGCAATGTTAATATTTCATCATTGATAAATAAACTACGTGGTGGGTAGTAGTTGGTTTCAGTAGGCCTTTAAAGAATGCACAAAACAGAAATGTGTGAGAAACGAAGTAACGCTTATTGTTGTTGACCTTGTGACACTTTTTGATCATTGATCTATTTATCTCCCATAATTGATTGATTGTAATTAAATGGTAAATGGGTTATACTTGGGCTTCACGGTGGCAGAGGGGTTAGTGCGTCTGCCTCACAATACGAAGTTCCTGCAGTCCTGGGTTCAAATCCCAGGCTCGGGATCTTTCTGTGTGGAGTTTGCATGTTCTCCCCGTGAATGCGTGGGTTCCTTCGGGGTACTCCGGCTTCCTCCCACCTCCAAAGACATGCACCTGGGGATAGGTTGATTGGCAACACTAAAATTTGGCCCTAGTGTGTGAATGTGAGTGTGAATGTTGTCTGTCTATCTGTGTTGGCCCTGCGATGAGGTGGCGACTTGTCCAGGGTGTACCCCGCCTTCCGCCCGATTGTGGCTGAGATAGGCGCCAGCGCCCCCCGCGACCCCAAAAGGGAATAAGCAGTAGAAAATGGATGGATGGATGGATGGGTTATACTTGTGTAGCGCTTTTCTACCTTTAAGATACTTAAAGCAGTTTGGCACTATTTCCACTTTCACCCATTCACACAATGATGGCGGGAGCTGCCATGCAAGGCGCTAACCAGGACCCATCAGGAGCAAGGGTGAAGTGTCTTGCTCAAGGACACAACGGACGTGAAAAGGAAAATAGAAGTTGGGGATTGAACCAGGAACCCTCAGATTGCTGGCACGGCCACTCTCCCAACTTTGCCACGCCATCCCATAATTCCACAATGATGACTCGGTGAAGATGATATTGATAAGTGATTTGATTAATATAGTGCTTTTTTCTAGTCACTCAAAGCATTTGACACTTAGAACTCATCACTCATCCACTCCACATTCTTGAGAAACTGACTTTGGTTGATAAATCACAGCATATACAGTCAGGGTCAAAAGTTTACATACACTTGTGAAGGACATAATGTCATGGCTGTCTGGAGTTTCCAATAGTTTCTACAACTCTTATTTTTTTGTGATAGAGTGATCAGAGTACATACTTGTTGGTCCCAAAAGAATGGCTAAATCAGGCTAGAATGAAGGTTTTAGAATGGCCTTCCCAAAGTCCTGACTTAAACGTGTGGAAAATGCTGAAGAAACAAGCAGAGGTGGGTAGAGTAGCCAGAAATTGTACTCAAGTAAGATTACTGTTACTTTAGAGATGTATTACTCAAGTAAAAGTAAGGAGTAGTCACCCAGATATTTACTTCAGTAAAAGTAAAAAGTATGTTGTGAAAAAACTACGTATGTACTGAGTAACTGCTGTTCGTTTAAAGATGACGGCGACAAATAATGCACGAAAACATAAGAATAGCAATGAACAAATTTAGAGCCGGGAATATCTCTTAAGCCAGTGGTTCTCAAATGGGGGTACGCGTACCCCTGGGGGTACTTGAAGGTATGCCAGGGGGTACGTGAGATTTTTTAAAAATATTCTAAAAATAGCAACAATTCACGGTGGCAGAGGGGTTAGTGCGTCTGCCTCACAATACGAAGTTCCTGCAGTCCTGGGTTCAAATCCAGGCTCGGGATCTTTCTGTGTGGAGTTTGCATGTTCTCCCCGTGAATGCGTGGGTTCCCTCCGGGTACTCCGGCTTCCTCCCACTTCCAAAGACATGCACCTGGGGATAGGTTGATTGGCAACACTTAATTGGCCCTAGTGTGTGAATGTGTGTGTGAATGTTGTCTGTCTATCTGTGTTGGCCCTGCGATGAGGCGGCGACTTGTCCAGGGTGTACCCCGCCTTCCGCCCGATTGTAGCTGAGATAGGCGCCAGCGCCCCCCGCGACCCCGAAAGGGAATAAGCGGTAGAAAATGGATGGATGGATGGAGCAACAATTCAAAAATCCTTTATAAATATATATTGAATAATACAGGGGTCGGGAACCTTTTTGGCTGAGAGAGCCAAAAAGCCAAATATTTTAAAATATATTTCTGTAAGAAGCATATAATATTTTTTTTAACACTGAACACAACTAAACACGTGCATTTTTAAGTAAGACCAACATTTCTAGAGTATAATAGGTCTCTTATTCTTTGTAATAACGTTGTTATTCTGAAGCTAACTGTGGAGGGGGCGTGGCCTGCGGGCCTGCAGCGACAGGTACGTAGAAGGCCCACCTGGGCCTTGTTACCTGTCGCTCTGTTATAAGCAGCAGCCAGGAGGAGAGACTGGGTTGGGGCTAGAAATACTATTGCTGGAAAGCAACTGAGAAACTTATTGAAAAATAAAACAATATTGTAACCCTGAAACAGGCTCTCATGTCGGTGCTTGGTGGTCTGAAGAACCCCCAGGAGGGCAAGCCCCACACTAACCAATAATACATAAATAACTTCTTACCATTAACGCAACTTCTTGAACAGGTGCGGTAGAAAACGGATGGATGGATTAAAAATGCATGAGAATGTTTTGTAATTTTTACATTATTTTTAACACTGTGATTACAAGTGGAATTATTCATTACTTATCGTGTTACGCAACGTCAGGTCAGATTTATCAGAGAGCCAGATGCAGTCATCAAAAGAGCCACATCTGGCTCTAGAGCCGTAGGTTCCCTACCCCTGGAATAATACTTCAACAAAATATGAATGTAAGTTCATAAACTGTGAAAAAAAATACAACAATGCAAAATTCAGTGTCGACAGCTAGATTTTTTGTGGACATGTTCCATAAATATTGATGTTAAATATTTCTCTTTTTGTGAAGAAATGTTTAGAATTAAGTTCATGAATCCAGATGGATCTCTATTACAATCCCCAAAGAGGGCACTTTAAGTTGATGATTACTTCTATGTGTAGAAATCTTTATTTATAATTGAATCACTTGTTTATTTTTCAACAAATTTTTAGTTATTTTTATATATTTTCTTCCAAATAGTTCAAGAAAGACCACTACAAATGAGCAATATTTTGCATTGTTATACAATTTAATGAATCAGAAACTGATGACATAGTGCTGTATTTTACTTCTTTATCTTTTTTTTCAACCAAAAATGCTTTGCTCTGATTAGGGGGTACTTGAATTAAAAAAATGTTCACAGGGGGTACATCACTGAAAAAAGGTTGAGAACCACTGTCTTAAGCAACTAAAACAATAATATATCAGAATCAGAAATCAGAAATACTTTAATAATCCCCGAGGCAAAAAATATATCATATTAAAATTATTAGTATTGATATAATATTATATTAAAATATATTAAATAATAATACATTAAAATAAAAAAAACAATTAAGGCAAATTGAGCCACAATAACTTAACAGCACCATAGACTCAGTAGGCAGAGACTACAAAAGAAAATAACAAGTTAGCCTTTACGCAAACCATAAACTGATAGTTGTGGGCTGCACCTGGGAACACATGTGCACTTCTGATTGGTGTTTTTATGCATGTGAAGTGAATTATATTTATATAGCGCTTTTCTCTAATGACTCAAAGCGCTTTACATAGTGAAACCCAATATCTAAGTTACATTTAAACCAGTGTGAGTGTGTGTGTCTCTGTCTGTCTTTGAGGCTGCAGTGCGTTAATACATTTTTGTGCAGTTAATCATGGCTCTGTTTGATTGGTGAAACTGAGTCAAACGTCACCTGTGACTGCATTTGATTGGTGAAACGCAGGTATGCAATAGATCCTACTTTGAAGGTATGTCTGACAAACCAAAACAAAACAAAATCAGTAGCGAGTAGCGAGCTGAATGTAGATTAAATAGATTAGATAGTACTTTATTTATTCCGTCAGGAGAGTTCCTTCAGGAAAATTAAAATTTTCAGCACAATCCCATTCAAGGTCAGACAAACATTACAGGGACACAGAACAGGATCGCTGACGGGTCTGCCGGCATTAAAACTACTCTTAGAATTACAATTCATCCCAAAAGTTACTCAAGTAGATGTAACGGAGTAAATGTAGTGCGTTACTACCCACTTCCGGAAACAAGTCCATGTCAGAAAATCAACAAATTTAGCTGAACTGCACCAATTCTGTCAAGTGGAGTGATCAAAATCCCAACTAGGAGCTTGCCAGAAGCTTGTGGATGGCTACCAAAAGCGCCTTATTGCAGTGAAACTTGCCAAGGGACATGTAAGCAAATATTAACATTGCTGTATGTATACTTTTGACCCAGCAGATTTGGTCACATGGTCAGTAGACCCATAATAAATTCATAAAAAGAACCAAATGTCATGAATGTTTTTTGTGACCAATCATCCATCCATCCATTTTCTACCGCTTATTCCCTTTCGGGGTCGCGGGGGGCGCTGGCGCCTATCTCAGCTACAATCGGGCGGAAGGCAGGGTACACCCTGGACAAGTCGCCACCTCATCGCAGGGCCAACACAGATAGACAGACAACATTCACACTCACATTCACACACTAGGGCCAATTTAGTGTTGCCAATCAACCTATCCCCAGGTGCATGTCTTTGGAAGTGGGAGGAAGCCGGAGTACCCGGAGGGAACCCACGCATTCACGGGGAGAACATGCAAACTCCACACAGAAAGATCCCGAGCCTGGATTTGAACCCAGGACTGCAGGAACTTCGTATTGTGAGGCAGACGCACTAACCCCTCTGCCACCGTGAAGCCCTGTGACCAATCACTCCATCACAAAAAAATAAGAGTTGCAGAAATGATTGGAAACTCAAGACAGCCATGACATTATGTTTTTTACAAGTGTATGTAAACTTTTGATCACGACTGTAATTACAGGAGCTAAATACTTAGCATGGGCGACACTGCAAATACCCCAATCGATCTGATACCAAGTAAACACAGGGCCAATGTTACAGATTCTAACACTTTTTTTTATCGATTGTTGCCTTTATTTGTTTACTGTAATAATAACCAGAATAGAACAAAGGTTTATAGGTATTTGGAATACATTTGGTTTTGTTTAGTGCGGGCAAATGACACATATTTTTTAAACAGATGAATCACACTTTTGAATTTGGATTCATTATGATCATCCATCCATCCATCCATCATCCTCCGCTTATCCGAGGTCGGGTCGCGGGGGCAACAGCCTAAGCAGGGAAACCCAGACTTCCCTCTCCCCAGCCACTTCGTCTAGCTCTTCCCGGGGGATCCCGAGGCGTTCCCAGGCCAGCCGGGAGACATAGTCTTCCCAACGTGTCCTGGGTCTTCCCCGTGGCCTCCTACCGGTTGGACGTGCCCTAAACACCTCCCTAGGGAGGCGTTCGGGTGGCATCCTGACCAGATGCCCGAACCACCTCATCTGGCTCCTCTCGATGTGAAGGAGCAGCGGCTTTACTTTGAGTTCCTCCCGGATGGCAGAGCTTCTCACCCTATCTCTAAGGGAGAGCCCCGCCACACGGCGGAGGAAACTCATTTCGGCCGCTTGTACCCGTGATCTTATCCTTTCGGTCATGACCCAAAGCTCATGAACATAGGTGAGGATGGGAACGTAGATCGACCGGTAAATTGAGAGCTTTGCCTTCCGGCTCAGCTCCTTCTTCACCACAACGGTTCGGTACAACGTGATCAATCACAGGTTATTACTTATCTACATAACTCAAATTAATTTAAAAGAAGACCCCAAAGTACAGACACAAATGCAATTTCACTGTCAGAATGTCATACACTGCAAAAAGTCAGTGTTTAGAATCAAGAAAAAAAATACAAAAATGAGGAGTATTTTTTTTTTTTTAACTAAGCAAAATTACCTGTCAATAGAATAAAAACATTTGGCTCTTCAAGACTTTCCAAAACAATTAAAATTAGCTCATCTCACTGAACCCAAAAACACCTTAAAATAAGTATATTCTTACTAATAACAAGTGCACTTATTTTTGCTAGAAAAAAAGGAGACCTTTTCGCCCAATATGTTGAAAAATATTCTTAAATTAAGTAAATGCTAGTGTCATTATCTTGACATAATGATATGCGCTCGGCATCGTGATTTTTTTTTTTCAAGCTTGAAGTAAGAATTTATTACTTTAAAAAAAAGTAGTTTCCAGAAATGCAAAGGAAGGTGACGGGACATGGGGTGAAGGTAAAGACATATTTAATCTATTAAAATAAAAACAGTGCAAACTATGGGCATACAAACGAAAAACACGAACTGTGGCATTAATAAACAAAGACTTACTTGCGGTGACGTGAGCAGGGCAGCATGAACTATGACATGAAACAGGCCTGAAACTGAGTGGTTATAAACAAGGTAATGACGCCAGAAGGACCAACTTTAAAACCAGGCTTAAATAAAAATGACATGATTGAACCAGGTGGGTGAATCCAACATGTGAGACAGGTGAAACTAATGGGTCGCCATGGTGACAAAACAAAGGGGTGAAAATACAGGAACTGATGGAGTCTTGAAGTAACATCCATCCATCCATCCATCATCTTCCGCTTATCCGAGGTCGGGTCGCGGGGGCAGCAGCCTAAGCAGGGAAGCCCAGACTTCCCTATCTCCAGCCACTTCGTCTAGCTCTTCCCGGGGGATCCCGAGGCGTTCCCAGGCCAGCCGGGAGACATAGTCTTCCCAACGTGTCCTGGGTCTTCCCCGTGGCCTCCTACCAGCTGGACGTGCCCTAAACACCTCCCTAGGGAGGCGTTCGGGTGGCATCCTGACCAGATGCCCGAACCACCTCATCTGGCTCCTCTCGATGTGGAGGAGCAGCGGCTTTACTTTGAGTTCCTCCCGGATGGCAGAGCTTCTCACCCTATCTCTAAGGGAGAGCCCCGCCACACGGCGGAGGAAACTCATTTCGGCCGCTTGTACCCCTGATCTTATCCTTTCGGTCATGACCCAAAGCTCATGACCATAGGTGAGGATGGGAACATAGATCGACCGGTAAATTGAGAGCTTTGCCTTCCGGCTCAGCTCCTTCTTCACCACAACGGATCGATACAATTACTGAAGACGCCGCACCGATCCGCCTGTGGATCTCACGATCCACTCTTCCCCCACTCGTGAACAAGACTCCTAGGTACTTGAACTCCTCCACTTGGGGCAGGGTCTCCTCCCCAACCCGGAGATGGCACTCCACCCTTTTCCGGGCGAGAACCATGGACTCGGACTTGGAGGTGCTGATTCTCATTCCGGTCGCTTCACACTCGGCTGCGAACCGATCCAGCGAGAGCTGAAGATCCCGGTCAGATGAAGCCATCAGGACCACATCATCTGCAAAAAGCAGAGACCTAATCCCGTGGCCACCAAACCGGAACCCCTCAGAACATAACAAAATAAAACATGATCACAAGACATGACATTTATACTTGTGTTGATAACACCGATTTGCAACAGTTGATATTCTAGTTTCAAGCATGTTTTACTCAATATAGGTCATCAAATCTCAGCTACAAGCTGTAATATCTTACTTAGATCATTTAGGACCAAAACCTTTTAAACAAGTAAAACACTAACATAAAATCTGCTTAGTGAGAAGAATTATCTTATCAGACAGAAAATAAGCAAATATCACCCCTTATTCAAGATATTTAATCTTACTTAGATTTCAGTTTTTTCAGTGTAAAAGGGAAGTAACAATAAATGGTCATAATGATAACCGGGGGTAAAAGTCCTGACTGTTAATTAAAACGATTAGAAAAACGTGATTGATAACTACACTTTGATAAGCTCATGAACAGACTGCCGCCAACTCGCTGGCTTAATTTCCAACGTGAGTACTTTCAACATTAAAGTTTTTCCCCAATTCGGAAACAACATACCCCAATCTAAACGTACATAAACACATTACTGTCTGAGCAACTAAGCTATTCAGTTGTGCAAGCTGTGCTCTCTCAGAACAAACTGATTGTTCTATACTCGGGGGAATACAAGACGGAGATGTTTTTACACTGCGTTCAGGGACCGCTGAACCCGCCAGAAAACAATCATAGATTTTATACTAGTGAAGTGAAGTGAATTATATTTATATAGCGCTTTTCTCTAGTGACTCAAAGCGCTTTACATAGTGAAACCCAATATCTAAGTTACATTTTAAACCAGTGTGGGTGGCACTGGGAGCAGGTGGGTAAAGTGTCTTGCCCAAGGACACAACGGCAGTGACTACGATGGCAGAAGCGGGAATCGAACCTGCAACCCTCAAGTTACTGGCACTCTATCAACCGAGCTATGCCGCCTACAAACTTTTTATTTAAATAAATCTTAAAATGCTACAGTACAAACGAATATTTGAAACAATATAAGTTTAACCATTAAAACAGATACGGTACTAAGACTAAAACACCAACAGTGGGGTGGTGCAGCTCGTTTGGTAGAGTGACCATGCCAGCAACTTTAGGGTTCCAGGCTCGATCCCTGCTTCTGCCAACCTGGTCACTACCGTTGTGTCCTTGGGCAAGACACTTTGCCCACCTGCTCCCTGTACCACCCACACGGGTGTAACTTAGATATTGGGTTTCACTTTGTAAAAGCACTTTGAGTCAATAGAGAAAAACGCTATATAAATATAGTCCACTTCACAGTGAAGCATACAAGTACCTTTTTAAAAAAAGGTACTTGGTCAAAAGATTTTTGTGTGTACGTGTGCACGTGTCTGAGTACTTTTTGAGCACATTCAACAATACCCTAATGATGATAACTAGAAATGTCCGATAATGGCTTTTGGCCGATATCCGATATTGTCCAACTCTTAATTACTGATACCGATATCAACCGATACCGATATATACAGTCGTGGAATTAACACAATATTATGCCTAATTTTGTTGTGATGCCCCGCTGGATGCATTAAACAATGTAACAAGGTTTTCCAAAATAAATCAACTCAAGTTATGGAAACAAAATGCCAATATTGGCACTGCCATATTTATCATTGAAGTCACAAAGTGAATATATTTTTTTTAACATGCCTCAAAACAGCAGCTTGGAATTTGGGACATGCGTAGGTTGAGGTGGGCAGGGTTGAAGTATGTGGGGGGTTGGGGGGGTAGTAGTGGGTGTATATTGTAGCGTCCTGAAAGAGTTAATGCTGCAAGGGGTTCTAAGTATTTGTTCTGTTGTGTTACGGTGCAGATGTTCTGCCGAAATGTGTTTGTCATTCTTGTTTGTTGCGGGTTCACAATGTGGCGCATATTTGTAACAGTGTTCAAAGTTGTTTATACGAACACCCTTAGTGTGACTTGTATGGCTGTTGACCAAGTATGCGTTTGCATTCACTTATGTGTGTGTAAAAGCTGCGTATATTACGTGACTGTGTAATATGGAGGAAAAGCAGATGTGATGACAGGTTAGAGAGGACGCCAAAGGCAGTGCCATTAAGGCACGCCCCCAATAATGTCTGGGTGGAATTTCTGGAGAATGGTTGGCCCGGGAGATTTTCCGGAGGGGCACTGAAATTCTGGAGTCTCCCGGGAAAATCGGAAGGGTTGGCAAGTATGGTTAAAGGGTTAAACGACTTAGTGTAGACATGGCCTATGTCTAGTAGTCAGCATCTAAATTACATATATTTGCATGATGAGCTCTTATGCACTTCAAAAAGTCAGTGTTCAAAAAAAGGGAAAAAAATACAAAAAATGAGGGTTATTTTATTTGAACTAAGCAAAATTATCTGCCTATAGAACAAGAACATTTGGCTTTTCAAGACTTTCCAAAACAAGTAAAATTAGCTAACCTCAATAAACCCCAAAATATCTTAAAATAAGTATATTTTCATTAATAACAAGTGCACTTTTCTTGATAGAAAAATATATAAGAGACCTTTTTTCTCAATATGTTGAAAATGAAGTAAAGGCTAGTGCCATTATCTTGACATAATGATATGCATTCAGCATTACATTTCGTGAAACCAGCAAACTTTCACTAAAACTTAGTTTATTTTTCTTAATGGAAAGGCAACAAGGCAACCACTGGTTTTTCTCGGGGTCTCCTAGCTGCTCAGGCAAATCATATTGTCTAAAAATGCATTTTCCCATCCATAACATGACATCATCGCGTCAAGTCCGTGCTCTTTCAGTCAATTAGTGTGCAAGGTATATAGATATGCATATATATATATATATATATATATATATATACAGTGGGGCAAAAAAGTATTTAGTCACCCACCGATTGTGCATGTTCTCCCGCTTAAAATGATGACAGAGGTCTGTAATTTTCATCATAGGTACACTTCAACTGTGAGGGACAGAATGTGAAAAAAAAATCCAGGAATTCACATTGTAGGAATTTTAAAGAATTTATTTGTAAATTATGGTGGAAAATAAGTATTTGGTCACTTCAAACAAGGAAGATCTCTGGCTCTCACAGACCTGTAACTTCTTCTTTAAGAAGCTCTTCTGTCCTCCACTCGTTACCTGTATTAGTGGCACTTGTTTGAACTTGTTATCTGTATAAAAGACACCTGCCCACAGCCTCAAACAGTCAGACTCCAAACTCCACTATGGCCAAGACCAAATAGCTGTCGAAGGAAACCAGGAAAATTATTGTTTACCTGCACCAGACTGGGAAGAGTGAATCTACAATAGGCAAGCAGCTTGGTGTGGAAAAAATCAACTGTGGGAGCAATTATTAGAAAATGTAAGACATACAAGACCACTGAAAATCTCCCTCGATCTGGGGCTCCACGCAAGATCTCATCCCGTAGGGTCAAAATGATCATGAGAACGGTGAGCAAAAATCCCAGAACCACACGGGGGGGGGGCTGGTGATTGACCTGCAGACTGCTGGGACCAAAGTAACAAAGGTTACCATCAGTAACACACCATGCCGATAGGGAATTAAATCCTGCAGTGCCTGACTTGTCCCCCTGCTTAAGCCAGTGCATGTAGAGGCCCGTCAGAGAGCAAAATGTCATGTGGTCAGATGAAACCAAAATATAACTTTTTGGTATAAACTCAACTCGTCGTGTTTGGAGGAAGAAGGATACTGATTTGCGTCCCAAGAGGACCGTACCTACTTTGAAGCATGGGGATGGAAACATCATGCTTTGGGGCTGTTTTTCTGCTAAGGGGACAGGAGGATTGATCCGTGTTAAGGAAAGAATGAATGGGGACATGTATCGTGAGATTTTGAGCCAAAACCTCCTTCTATCAGTAAGAGCTTTAAATGGTTGACCAAATACTTATTTTCCACCATAATTTACAAATAAACAAACTGAGATCATTTAGGACCAAAAGACTTAAAACGAGTAAAAGGCTAACATAAAATGTGCTTAGTGAGAAGAATTATCTTATCAGACAGAAAATAAGCAAATATCACCATTATTTGAGATATTTAATCTTACTCAGATTTCAGTTTTAGCAGTGTGTGTCCATCCTGCTTATTCACTATAAAAGCAGATAGATGCCGTCTTACGTCTTATGTGGCCGACGTTATAAACAACCTTCATTCCTCCTCCGTGTTGTCAGCAGCACGCTGCCCCTTTGTTCACGTGTTCTGTTTTTGAAAAGTCCACTTTGCATCCTTTCCCACACACTTGAAGCTGCTTCCTGCCCGGCGGAGAAAGCGCTGACCCCAGCTTTGGAACGGGAAGGTCATGCGTATCCAAACTGGGATGTGTGGTCTTATCTTATCAGCCAGTGTGCTTCTGTACACAAACCAGTAGCTGCCGCTGATGAGGATTGTTCCCCGGATTTTAAAGGCAGAACCCTGCAGGGTCCTGTTTCCCTAATGGGCTTGCAGATAACTGCTGTACTCATTTGACATGGTCACATTGGGAGGATGTTGAGCAGAACATTTTATTTTGGGGGCCCAATGAGCAGTCTCTGTGTTTGAACCCCGAAGGATGATTTTAGCTCGCCATACGCACCCCACCCTACCTCTACTGTCCCAGGTCCCTAAGAAAAACATTGATAATTGGTGGTTGTAAAGCTCTGATAACTGGCATGGATGTAATTATAGGGACTGCTGGCTAGCTCCGCCCACCGCTGGGGGGGGCGGGTCAGCAGATAATGTTGTTTTGATAACATGTGATTTGCTTGACACCAGCAGCGCCCGCTCTAACAACTGGAACGTCGTTTGTGCTATTTGTACTAACAAAAATAGACCTTGCTTTTCAACACACTGCAAAAAGTCAGTGTTCAAAAACAAGAAAAAAAAAATACCGAAATAAGGGGTATTTTATTTGAACTAAGCAAAATGATCTGCCAATAGAACAAGAAAATTCAGCTTGTCAAGACTTTCCAAAAAAAAAGTTAAATTAGCTAACCTCAATGAACCCAAAAATACCTTAAAATAAGTATATTCTAACTAATAACCAGTGCACTTTTCTTGGTAGAAAAAAATTGACCTTTTTGCCCAATATGTTGAAAAATATTCCTAAATTAAGTAAATGCTAGTGCCATTATCTTGACATAACGATATGCGTTTGGCATCATGATTTTTTTTTTTCATGCTTGAAATAGGAAATTATTACTTTAAAAAAGTAGTTTTATACTTGTGAGTGTTGATGACACAGCTTTGCAACACGTGATTTTCTAGTTTCAAGCATGTTTTACTCAATATAGGTCATCAAATCTCAGCAACAAGCTGTAATATCTTACTGAGATCATTTAGGACCAAAACCCTTAAAACAAGTAAAACGATCTAACATAAAATCTGCTTAGTAAAAAGAATGATCTTATTATCTCTATTTAATAATACAACTCTAACATTTGACAACCAAACAATTAAACAAGGCGACACGGTAAAGAATCTGGGTATTATCTTCGACCCAACTCTCTCCTTTGAGGCACACATTAAAAGCGTTACTAAAACGGCCTTCTTTCATCTCCGTAACATCGCTAAAATTCGCTCCATTCTGTCCACTAAAGACGCTGACATCATTATCCATGCGTTTGTTACGTCTCGCCTCGACTACTGTAACGTATTATTTTCGGGTCTCCCCATGTCTAGCATTAAAAGATTACAGTTGGTACAAAATGCGGCTGCTAGACTTTTGACAAGAACAAGAAAGTTTGATCACATTACGCCTGTACTGGCTCACCTGCACTGGCTTCCTGTGCACTTAAGATGTGACTTTAAGGTTTTACTACTTACGTATAAAATACTACACGGTCTAGCTCCATCTTATCTTGCCGATTGTATTGTACCATATGTCCCGGCAAGAAATCTGCGTTCAAAGGACTCCGGCTTATTGGTGATTCCCAAAGCCCAAAAAAAGTCTGCGGGCTATAGAGCATTTTCCGTTCGGGCTCCAGTACTCTGGAATGCCCTCCCGGTAACAGTTCGCGATGCCACCTCAGTAGAAGCATTTAAGTCTCACCTTAAAACTCATTTGTATACTCTAGCCTTTAAATAGACTCCCTTTTTAGACCAGTTGATCTGCCGTTTCTTTTCTTTTTCTTCTATGTCCCACTCTCCCGTGTGGAGGGGGTCCGGTCCGATCCGGTGGCCATGTACTGCTCGCCTGTGTATCGGCTGGGGACATCTCTGCGCTGCTGGTCCGCCTACGCTTGGGATGGTTTCCTGCTGGCTCCGCTGTGAACGGGACTCTCGCTGCTGTGTCTTGGATCCTCTTTGGACTGGACTCTCGCGACTGTGTTGTATCCATTGTGGATTGAACTTTCACAGTATCATGTTAGACCCGCTCAACATCCATTGCTTTCCTCCTCTCTAAGGTTCTCATAGTCATCATTGTCACCGACGTCCCACTGGGTGTGAGTTTTCCTTGCCCTTATGTGGGCCTACCGAGGATGTCGTGGTGGTTTGTGCAGCCCTTTGAGACACTAGTGATTTAGGGCTATATAAGTAAACATTGATTGATTGATTAGAAGGAAAATAAGCAAATGTCACCCTTATGTGAGATATTTCATCCATTTTTTTTTTTTTGTCATGAAAAAGGGACGTTTTTGTCATGAAAAAGGGAGGTTTTTGTGGTTGGTGCACTAATTGTAAGTGTATATTGTGTTTTTTATGTTGATTTAATAAACAAATAAAATAAAATAAAAAACATTTTTTTTTTTTTTAAACAAAAATGAATAAAAAATTCATTTTTATTAATACCAATAATACCCAGTACCGGGCCGCAGCAGAAAAAACTAAGTTTGACTCTATTGGAGATTGACCTGCCAGCAGTTTGAGGTTATAAATTGTATTTATATTAGTGGTGAGTCGATAAGCCTCAGAATACATACAGTATCGAGAGTACAGTAAAAGTACAGTGTATGCCAGGGGTCACCAACCTTTTTGAAACCAAGAGCTACTTCTTGGGTACTGATTAATGCGAAGGGCTACCAGTTTGATACACACTTAAATAAATTGCCAGAAATAGCCAATTTGCTCAATTTACCTTTAATAAATAAATCTATATATATAAAAAATTGGTATTTCTGTCTGTCATTCCGTCGTACATTTTTTTTCCTTTTACGGAAGGTTTTTTGTAGGGAATAAATGATTAATTGAACGGTTTAAAAGACGACAAAACACGAAAAAAAATTAAAATTTAATTTTGAAACATAGTTTATCTTCAATTTCGACTTTTTAGAATTCAACCGAAAAAAAGAGAAAAAGTAGCTAATTTGAATCTTTAAAAAAAAAAAAAAAATTATTCATGCAACATCATTAGTAATTTTTCCTGATCAAGATTAATTTTACAATTTTGATGACATGTTTTAAATAGATTAAAATCCAACCTGCACTTTGTTAGAATACATAACAAATTGGACCAAGCTATATTTCTAACAACGACAAATAATTAGTTTGTCTAGATTTTCGAGAACAAAAATTTTAAAAGAAATTCAAAAGACTTTGAAATAAGATTTAAATTTGATTCTACAGATATTCTAGATTTGCCAGAATATTTTTATTTTAATTTTAATCATAATTAGTTTGAAGAAATATTTCACAAATATTCTTCGTCTAAAAAACAGAAGCTAAAATGAAGAATTAAATTAAATTGTGTTTATTATTCTTTACAATAAAAAAAAAAAAATTACTTGAACAGTGATTTAAATTGTCAGGAAAGAAGAGGAAGGAATTTAAAAGGTAAAAAGGTATATGTGTTTAAAAATCCTAAAATCATTTCTAAGGTTGTATTTTTTCTCTAAAATTGTCTTTCTGAGAGTTACAAGAAGGAAAGTAAAAAAAATAAATGAATTTATCTAAACAAGTGAAGACCAAGTCTTTAAAATATTTTCTTGGATTTTCAAATTCTATTTGAGTTTTGTCTCTCTTAGAATTAAAAAATGTCGAGCAAAGCGAGACCAGTTTGCTAGTAAATACATAAAATTTAAAAAATAGAGGCAGTTGATCTGCCGTTTCTTTTCTTTTTCATCTATGTCCCACTCTCCCTTGTGGAGGGGGTCCGGTCCGATCCGGTGGCCATGTACTGCTTGCCTGTGTATCGGCTGGGGACATCTCTGCACTGCTGATCCGCCTCCGCTTGGGATGGTTTCCTGCTGGCTCCGCTGTGAACGGGACTCTCGCTGCTGTGTTGGATCCGCTTTGGACTGGACTGTTGCGACTGTGTTGGATCCATTGTGGATTGAACTCTCACAGTATCATGTTAGACCCGCTCGACATCCATTGCTTTCCTCCTCTCTAAGGTTCTCATAGTCATCATTGTCACCGACGTCCCACTGGGTCATTATTGTCACCGACGTCCCACTGGGTGTGAGTTTTCCTTGCCCTTATGTGGGCCTACCGAGGATGTCTTGGTGGTTTGTGCAGCCCATTGAGACACTAGTGATTTAGGGCTATATAAGTAAACATTGATTGATTGATTGATTGAGCTCACTGGTAAGTGCTGCTATTTGAGCTATTTTTAGAACTGGCCAGCGGGCGACTCATCTGGTCCTTACCGCGTTGGTGACCCCTGTGGTATACCATGTCTGCCTGATCATCTTCCATGTAACAAACATTTGTTTCTGTCCATTAGGATCCAGGCCAAGACCCGTGAGCTTAGGGAGCGGCAGGCTCGGGAACGGGATTACGCCGAGATTCTAGACGTGAGCCGCTCTCCAGAGAGGTCTTCCGAGGAGGAGCACCCGTACGCCGGCATCAGCCCACTTAACGACGGGCACAGCCGCCCCCAAACCCCCCGCGACAACTACCCTCGCGTCCATCACCAGCACCAGCACTCGGACTCCCTGTACACCCAAGTCAGCAAGGCCCGCATGGAGCGCCCCCCCTCTGCGGACAGGTATGTCTTCTCACGTTAAATGTCTTTCCGTCCGGGGAGGCCGTGACCTTTTCACCTGCGATTGAAAAGCCCAGCCCAGACCAGTCATGGTATTTCAGTAAAAGGTCTCCTCGGCCTCGTCAGCCTGAGGCGCAAAGAGAGCCTTTTGCCGTCGCGGCTGCAGGAGAACGTAATCAAAAATACACAGACTGCCGGTAAATGCCAACACACCTACAAATCAAACAATACGCACTTGTCTGGCAAAGGAATGAAAACATTTAAACCCTTGACTTTTATTCTCGCCCTCCACCTTCAAGCTCTTCATCTGACTCTCCCTGACTGCTTGTCACTCCGACACACATTTGTGGACTTTGTCTGCTCCAAAATCAGCTGCTGTAAACGTAGTTTACTTCTTGTTTCAGGTTCCATTTACTCAACATATACAGTGGGGGAAAAAAAGTATTAAGTCAGCCACCGATTGTGCAAGTTCTCCCACTTAAAATGATGACAGAGGTCTGTAATTTTCTTTATAGGTGCACTTCAACTGTGAGAGACAGAATGTGAAAAAAAAATCCAGGAATTCATATTGTAGGAATTTTAAAGAATTTATTTATAAACTATGTTGGAAAATAAGTATTTGGTCAACCATTCAAAGCTCTCACTGATGGGAGGAGGTTTTGGCTCAAAATCTCACGATACATGGCCCCATTCATTCTTTCCTTAACACGGATCAATCGTCCTGTCCCCTTAGCAGAAAAACAGCCCCAAAGCATGATGTTTCCACCCCCATGCTTTACAGTAGGTGTGGTGTTCTTGGGATGCAACTCAGTATTCTTCTTCCTCCAAACACGACGAGTTGAGTTTATACCAAAATGGATACATGGATGATACAGCATAGGATTGGGAGAATGTCGGTGGTCAGATGAAACCAAAATATAACTTTTTGGTATAAACTCAACTTGTCGTGTTTGGAGGAAGAATAATACTGAGTTGCATCCCAAGAACACCACACCTACTGTGAAGTATGGGGGTGGAAACATCATGCTTTGGGGCTGTTTTTCTGCTAAGGGGACAGGACGATTGATCCGTGTTAAGGAAAGAATGAATGGGGCCATTTATCGTGAGATTTTGAGCCAAAACCTCCTTCCATCATTGAGAGCTTTCAATGGTTGACGAAACACAATATTTTCCACCTTCATTTACAAATAAATTCATTAAAATTCCTACAATGTGAATTCCTAGATTTTTTTTTTCACATTCTGTCTCTCACATTTGAAGTGTACCTATGATGAAAATTACAGACCTCTGTCGTCATTTTAAGTGGGAGAACTTGCACAATCGGTGGTTGACTAAATACTTTTTTGCCTCACTGTATATATAGACAAATGAATTTGTCTGACAATAGAGCTTTTATTACTATCGTTATTTTGTGATAATGAATTCGAGCTGTGTCCTACAAATTTGACAGCAACGCAATGAATGTCCATGCTGACGAGCTTGCAACTAACGTCCCTCCACAGTGTAAAGCTCTCAGTCCGCAATCCTTGGCTCAATTGCGGCACATAAACTATGTTTCTTACAAATATCATCACTTTTGGACCAGGGAACAAGGAAAAGCTAAACATGCTACACTGCACACCGCAGGGGGTGGGTGGTTGTAAGGAACAGTGTAATTTGGCCTGTCGCCACCAGCACGTCTCCATCTCATCGCTGCCACCACAACCTGGGGGGCAATGTACTACAGACTAAGGTAAAGTAGGCCAGCTTTGTCACATGATACGATACATATCTCAATATTTTTTTTGTAAAGTAAAAACAAAATAGTCTTCGCAACCTGAGATACTAAGTATGTCATTGTTTTGACTTAGTAAATATTGACGTACTAAGACAAAATAATGACAAAGTCAAATTAATGACTTACTGTAAATAAGCGTTTGCAATAAGCGTTTGGAAAAAAAAGAGTTAAAAGTGGGGCCAAATGCTGACATATGCTCAACTCATCATTTATTACAGCATTTGGAAAGCCTGTAGTTGATTTTTATTATGTAAATATTATATTTTTATCAACATGTGATAGCAGGGACCCTGCCATTCAAAACTAGGCTGCTACATTACTAATGATTAATGTAACTATAGCTGAAAAAAATAGTACAATACCAATAGGAGAGACTATACATCCCTGAACACCATGGAGTTCATGTAGGCTTTATATGATGCAGTTACATTATTATATCAACTCTCAGAGACAGAAACTCCTCATTTAACATAATGTCCTCTTTTGCTGCTTCAACACAGCTCAATCAACACAGAAAAAGGTAAAGTGAAATAACTTTGTTATTTTAGGTCAATAATGCTTGTCTTTCTCTCAGACGGACAGGGCTTTGCTGTCGGTAACACACACACTCACACGTACGCACACACACACCGCAAAATGAGCTAACGTTATTCTAAAAGCTAATTAACATTTACCTCAAGGACTGCGAGCGAGCTGAGCTGACGCTTATATTTCTAAAACGTCAACGGGTTCATAGCGATGTTACTAGTAGTTGACAGGGAGGTGTTTATTATCATTTGGGGAGAGCCCACTGCATTATGCTCACCTGCTAAACAACTTTCTGCTGACTCCACTGTCTGTCCTTTCTGCCTGTGCTGTGAGCATTGACTTCACGCGCTCTGAATACGCACTGCTGATTGGCTGTTACCGCTCTGCGTGTAACCAATCAGATGGTTCTGTGGGTGGGACAATGCTGGGTGCTGCAGAGACATACTGACAGAGGCAGAACTAAGCCGAGTAGCTTGTTAAGACTTTAGTTTAGGCGGTTGCACTTTCTTGTTAAGGCGGCCGCCTTAGAAAACAAGGCGCTGCATGAAACCCTGGCTTTGCAACGTAAACCGTGGTGGGCGGATCGATATATCGGATCGACAGTGTCCAGAGTACAGTAAAAGTACATTGTATACCATGTCTGCCTGATAATCTTCCATGTAACAAACACTATTGGGATACTGTTGGATCAATATAGTGATTCAGTGTTGTTGTTGTTTACAAACTCAGGAAATAAGTCCCTGGACACAAGAAGACTATACGAACAAAAAACAAAGGATTGAAATTAGAGCCAATTCAGTAGCATACCTATGAAGGGTCTCATTCATCCAGGTTGTTATCATCTCAGGGCGTTCAATCGTAACTGGACCGTTTGGTTTGTCTTGGAAGACGTTTCGCCGCTCATCCAAGTAGGCTTCATCAGTTAGTGCTCAGAGATTAAGAGTGGTTAGATCTAGTCCAAACGCTTGGTGCCAAAACCCCAAATATGTATACTCCAAAAACCAGGAGGGTGTGCCTGGGCAAAGATGGTTTCGCCCTATTGAGAACTGTTTTAATGCAAACGAGCAATCCTAACGTCTGTCGTTGAAGTGTAAATTCCCCTCGTTAGCATTGAGGTATTTTGTGGCAGAACGATCGCTGTGGATCGACTTACTACCAGTCCAAAATAGTCGGAATCCCCCGCGTAAGCATTCTATTCAGCTGTAATGTGACCAGAATGTTTCTAACTTCTGTTATTTGTTGGAGGCTAATTGCAGAGTTTATAAGGAATGGTTGAAAGGACAGTGTTGTATGTAGGAGGCAGGTGGTGTCTCAGACCACCTGGACCACGATGGAAACAAGCCTTTTGGCTTTTTGTGCCATCCATTTGCCTTTTTAAAGCATTACATGGATTCAATCAATCAATCAAACAATGTTTACTTATATAGCCCTAAATCACTAGTGTCTCAAAGGGCTGCACAAACCACTACGACATCCTCGGTAGGCCCACATAAGGGCAAGGAAAACTCACACCCAGTGGGACGTCGGTGACAATGACTATGAGAACATGATACTGTGATACTGATGATACTGATGACTATGAGAACATATGAGAACATGATACTGTGAAAGATCAATCCATAATGGATCCAACACAGTCGCGAGAGTCCAGTCCAAAGCGGATCCAACACAGCAGCGAGAGTCCCGTTCACAGCGGAGCCAGCAGGAAACCATCCCAAGCGGAGGCTGATCAGCAGCGCAGAGATGTCCCCAGCCGATACACAGGCGAGCAGTACATTGCCACCGGATCGGACCGGACTCCCTCCACAAAGGAGAGTGGGACATAGAAGAAAAAGAAAAGAAACGGCAGATCAACTGGTCTAAAAAGGGAGTCTATTTAAAGGCTAGAGTATACAAATTAGTTTTAAGGTGAGACTTAAATGCTTCTACCGAGGTAGCATCTCGATTCAATTCTTTAAAATGTCAATAAACTTCTCAATCAATCAATTAATCAATCAAACCACCTCTGTTCAGGGATGGGTTTTCAACGTTGACACAGGTGGCTTCCCTCACTCCTCTTTTGTACCATATGTCCTTCCTGTCCGGAATCTGTATATTTCTGTCCTCAAATGAGTGCTGTTTCTCCCTGAGGTGCAGGTAGTATATGGTTTTCGTAAAAAAAGCACCACCTGTATGGCTATACTCGACCTCTTGGAAAGACTCAATGACTATCGAAGAAGGAGAATGCGGTATTGGTATTTTTTCCAATCTGTCAAAGGCCTTTGGCACAATAGACTTTGAGATCTTACTTTATAAGCTATACCACTGTGGGGTCAGAGGGGTACCTCTCGATTGGTAAGTTCTTTAAGATGTCAATAAACTTCTCAATCAATCAATCAAAACTCCTCTGTTCAGGGATGGTTTTTCAACTTTGACACAGGTGGCTTCCCTCACTCCTCTTTTGTACCATCTGTCCTTCCTGTCCGGAATCTGTACATTTTTGTCCTCAAATGAGGGCTGTTCCTCCCTGAGGTGCAGGTAATATATGTTTTTTGTAAAAAAAGCACCACCTGTATGGCTATACTCGACCTCTTGGGAAGAATCAATGACTGCACTGCAAAAAGTCAGTGTTCAAAAGCAAGAAAAAAAATACAAAATTGAGGGGTATTTTACTTGAACTAAGCAAAATGATCTGCCAATAGAACAAGAACATTTGGCTTGTCAAGACTTTCCAAAACAAGTAAAACTTGCTAACCTCATTGAACCCAAAATAAGTTTATTCTCACTAATAACAAGTGCACTTTTCTTGGTAGAAATAAAAGACCGTTTTGCCCGATATGTTGAAAAATATTCTTAAATTAAGTAAATGCTAGTGCCATTATCTTGACATAATGATATGCGCTCCGCATCATGATTTTTTTTTTCAAGCTTGAAGTAAGAAGTTATTACTTTAAAAAAAAAGTAGTTTTATTGTCGTAGCGGGGGATATGATGTGGTTTGTTTTCCCGAAATGTAAAGGAAGGTGACAGGACATGGGGTGAAGGTAAAGACATCTTTACTCTATTAATATAAAAAAAAGTGCAAACAAAGGGCGCGCACAAGGCGGAGAACAAACTTGGCTGAGAAAACAAAATCTAGCACAAAGGCCAAATATGGGCATACAAACGAAAGACACTAACTATGGCATTAATAAACAAAAACTTACTTGCGGTGACGTGAGCATGGCAGCATGAACTATGACATGAAACAGGCCTGAAACAGAGTGGTCATAAACAAGGTAATGACGCCAGAATGACCAACTGAAAAACCAGGCTTGAATAATAATGACATGATTAAAACAGGTGCGTGAATCCAACACGTGAGACGGGTGAAACTAATGGGTCGCCATGGTGACAAAACAAGGGGGTGAAAAAACAGGAAGTAATGGAGTCCTGAAGTAACAGAACATAACAAAATAAAACATGATCACAAGACATGACATTTATACTTGTGAGTGTTGATGACAGATTTGGAACAGTTGATATTCTAGTTTCAAGCATGTTTTACTCAATATAGGTCATCAAATCTCAGCTACAAGCTGTAATATCTTCCTGAGATCATTCAGGACCAAAACCCTTAAAACAAGTAAAACACTCTAACATAAAATCTGCTTAGTGAGAAGAATTATCTTATCAGACAGAAAATAAGCAAATATCACCCTTATTTGAGATATTTAATCTTACTTAGATTTCAGTTTTTGCAGTGTGTATTGAAGAAGGGGAATGTGGTATTGGTATTTTTTCGTATCTGTCGAAGGCCTTTGACACAATAGACTTTGAGATCTTACTGTATAAAAGCTATACCACTATGTAATAGTGGTATAGCGCCGCCCTGGTTCCGTACTTACCTATTCGGAAGGCAGCAATGTGTATGCATCAATGATCACAACTCACCCTGTACGACCACAAATCATGGGGTTCCCCAGGGATCCATCTTGGGGCCTCTCCTTTTCACCCTATGGATAAATGATTCCGTAAACTCCTCCGAATATTTTCATAAAATAGTGAAGTGAAGTGAACTATATTTATATAGCGCTTTTTCTCTAGTGACTCAAAGCGCTTTACATAGTGAAACCCAATATCTAAGTTACATTCAAACCAGTGTGGGTGGCACTGGGAGCAGGTGGGTAAAGTGTCTTGCCCAAGGACACAACGGCAGTGACTAGGATGGTGGAAGCGGGAATCGAACCTGCAACCCTCAAGTTGCTGGCATGGCCACTCTACCAACCGAGCTAAACCGCCCCAGTTTAATTTTTGCTGACGATGCAAATTTGTTTACCTCACACAGGACCCTACTCGATCTACAGGAAACTGTCAATTCAGAACTTGTGAAAGTGGATTCCTGGTTCAAATGCAATAAGTTCTCACTTAATGTTAGTAAAACACATTTTATTTTATTTTGTGTTTGTCATATCGCGTTTTGGGCTTCACGGTGGGAGAGGGGTTAGTGCGTCTGCCTCACAATACGAAGTTCCTGCAGTCCTGGGTTCAAATCCAGGCTCGGGATCTTTCTGTGTGGAGTTTGCATGTTCTCCCCGTGAATGCGTGGGTTCCCTCCGGGTACTCCGGCTTCCTCCCACCTCCAAAGACATGCACCTGGGGATAGGTTGATTGGCAACACTAAATGGTCCCTAGTGTGTGAATGTGAGTGTGAATGTTGTCTGTCTATCTGTGTTGGCCCTGTGATGAGGTGGCGACTTGTCCAGGGTGTACCCTGCCTTCCGCTCGATTGTAGCTGAGATAGGCGCCAGCGCCCCCCGCGACCCCAAAAGGGAATAAGCGGTAGAAAATGGATGGATGGATGTGCTTGCCACCATGTTTCAGCATTCCATGCATATACTGACCTCTGGGGGACCCTTTCACTTACCACCATCCTTATGATGCATATTCACTACTGCACTGCAAAAAGTCAGTGTTCAAAAACGAGAAACAAAAATAAGGGGTGTTTTATTTGAACTAAGCAAAATTATCTGCCAATAGAACAAACAACTTTGGCTTGTCAAGACTTTCCAAAACAAGTAAAATTAGCTAACCTCAGTGAGCCCCAAAATACCTTAAAATAAGTATATTCTCACTAATAACAAGTGTACTACTATATGAGTACCTATTTTCTATTGTTTCATTGAAAATAAAACAGGAAAGTCCCTTTGGCTGTCATGTCAAAGTCATGATTATATATATATATATATATACATATATATATATATATATATATATATATATATATATATATATATATATATATATATATATATATATATATATATATGTCAAGGGGTGGAAAATGGTTGGATGGATAGATATATACATATATACACACACACACACCACACAATATATATATATATATGTATATATACATATATATATGTATGTATATATATATATATATATATATATATATATATATATATATATATATATATATATATATATATATATATATATATATATCATGCTAGACCCGCTCGACATCCATTGCTTTCCTCCTCTCCAAGGTTCTCATAGTCATCATTGTCACCGACGTCCCACTGGGTGGGAGTTTTCTTTGCCCTTATGTGGGCCTACCGAGGATGTTGTAGTGGTTTGTGCAGCCCTTTGAGACACTAGTGATTCAGGGCTATATAAGTAAACATTGATTGATTGATTGATTGATGATTTTTTTTATTTCATGCTTGAAATAAGAAAAGATTACTTTAAAAAAGTAGTTTTACACTTGTGAGTGTTAATGACACTCACAGCTTTCAAGCATGTTTTACTCGTCTGGGTCATCAAATCTCAGCAGCAAGCTGTAAAATCTTACTGAGATAATTTAGGACCAAAACCCTTAAAACAAATAAAACACTCTAACATAAAATCTGCTTAGTGAGAAGAATTATCTTATCAGACAGAAAATAAGCAAATATCATCGTTATTTGAGATATTTAATCTTACTTAGATTTCCGTTTTTGCAGTGTACTGGTTGGTTAAAAAAAACTTTCATGAAGTTTGGTTCTTTTATGAATTTATTATGGGTCTACTGAAAATGTGACCAAATCTGCCGGGTCAAAAGTATACATACAGCAATGTTATTATTTGGTTACATGTCCTTTGGCAAGTTTCACTACAATAAGGCGCGTTTGGTAGCCGTCCTCAAGCTTCTGGTTGAATGTTTGACCACTCTTCTTGACAAAATTGGTGCAGTTCAGCTAAATTTGTTGGTTTTCTGACATGGACTTGTTTCTTCAGCATTGTCCAGGCATTTGGGAGGGCCATTTCAAAACCTTATTTCTAGCCTGATTTAGTCATTCCTTAATCACTTTTGACATATCTTTGGGGTCATTGTCTTGTTGGAACACCCAACTGCGCCCAAGACCCAACCTCCGGGCTGATGATTTTAGGTTGTTCTGAAAAATTTGGTGGTAATCCTTTTGCATCGTCCCATTCACTTTCTGTAAAGCAACAGTTCCATTGGCGGCAAGACTGGCCCAGAGCATAATACTACTACCACCACCATGCTTGACAGTAGGGATGGTATTCCTGGGATTAAAGGCCTCACCTTTTATCTCCAAACATGTTGCTTGGTATTGTGGCTAAACAGCTCAATTTTTGTTTCATCTGACACCGCATGGACAAATATAAGACCTTCTGGAGGAAAGTTCCGTGGTCACAAAAAAATAGGAGTTGTAGAAACTATTGGAGACTCAAGACAGCTGCAATTAGGGGCCTTGGTAACCTGTTTTGAAAGTCTTATTTTATCATTTACATACAAGATAATCTTATCGTGATATATATCGTTCTCAGAGGAGACTGCAAAATAGATTTTAGTCCATATTGCCCATTCCTACCCTGCAATAAAAAGTCCATGTCATTCAGGGGGGCAAGCTCATGAACTAAATCATCAGCATTCATTCAGCCGGTGAGTAAAAGTGATTGCGTGCGCAATAAAAATACCGTGCCTGTCGCACAAACTCAGAAGATATTTTATATATAGCGGGAGAGAGCGAGAGCGCCTGACAGGTCACATATGGGAACCTTTCACCGTGGGTGTCTTTGTTATGATGGGGATCGAATGGCAGCACTGCCTGAAATCACAGCTTTAAAAGTGGAGATGTGATACATGCAATAATAACATTGTCTTACATTGTTGGGTATTGTCGTATGTTGTTGCACAGTTAGCAAGCTTTTCAAGTCCAAGATCCTTGGTCTCAACCAAATATTAAAGTAAAATCTGACCCTGCATCAAGTGTGTGTGTGTGTGTGTGTGTGCGTGCGTGCGTGCGTGCGTGTAATATATACATAAATATATACTGTGTGTATATACATATATACAGTATACTGTGTATATATATACATATACATACTGTGTGTATATATATGTATACTGTGTATACATGTGTATATATATATATATATATATATACAACATGTATATATACTATATTTGTATACTGTATATATGTATATATACCCTGTATATATATATATATATATACATACAGTACACACATACTATATACTGTATACATATGTGTGTTTATATACAGTATATATAGTGTGTTTATATATGTATACTGTATATATGTATGTATGTGTATACAGTGGGGAAAAAAAGAAGTATTTAGTCAGCCACCGATTGTGCAAGTTCTCCCACTTAAAATGATGACAGAGGTCTGTAATTTTCATCATAGGTACACTTCAATTATGAAAGAAAGATTGTGAAAAAAAAATCCAGGAATTCACATTGTAGGAATTTTAAATAATTTATTTGTAAATTATGGTGGAAAATAAGTATTTGGTCAACCATTCAAAGCTCTCACTGATGGAAGGAGGTTTTGCCTCAAAATCTCACGATACACGGCCCCATTCATTCTTTCCTTAACACGGATCAATCGTCCTGTCCCCTTAGCAGAAAAACAGCCCCAAAGCATGATGTTTCCACCCCATGCTTCACAGTAGGTGTGGTGTTCTTGGGATGTAACTCAGTATTTTTCTTCCTCCAAACACGACGAGTTGAGTTTATACCAAAAAGTTCTATTTTGGTTTCATCCGACCACATGGCATTCTCCCAATCCTCTGCTGTAGAATGACATGTGGTCGGATGAAACCAAAATATAACTCGCAGCACTCCACTAGCATCACAGCTAATGTGACCCATGTCGCTACCTCTCATTCCAGAGCGTATGATGCAACAGTATGTGACGTATGTAAGAAGGTGCGCTTGTCTGTGAGAAGGAGAGATACGAAGGACTGAGAAGAGCCTGTAATGGAATGCCCACAGCTAAAAGCAACTGTGTGAGAACGTATACTTAAATAAGAACTGGTGTGGAGCGATCGCATACAGTCCCTCCATGACTCAGCCGTAATGAGCACTTGCATGCATCTCTTGCAAACATGAGGGTTACCTACTCAGTGGCCTACTGGTTAGAGCAGGGGTCAGCAACCTTTACCCACTCAAAGAGGTAGCACCAAACCCCCACTCCGTGCGTCGGTTGAGGTGGGCGGGTTTGAAGGCGCGGGGGTGTATAAATGAGCCTGGATGAGTCATGGATGCACGAGATTCTGGGTAATTGTTATGTTGTGTTTATAATGTGTTACTGTGAGGATGTTCTCCCGAAATGTGTTTGTCATTCTTGCTTGGTGTGGGTTCACAGTGTGGCGCATATTAGTAAGATTGTTAAAGTTGTTTATATCACAACCTTCAGTGTAACTTATATCACCCAGTATGCCTTGCAATCTCGTACGTGTGACGATAGAAGCAGCGAAATGCATGCTTCCGGCCGGCACGCAGATAGCATAGCATAGCATGGCGTAAAGGCGGGCGCGATGGCATGCTGTAGAGGACGTTAAAAGTAAATCCATCACGGCACGCCCTCAATATTGTAGTCCGAGTGAAAATCGGAGAATGTTGACCCCGGGTGATGTCCGGGAGAGGCACCGAAATCTGGAATCCCCCCGTAACAATTGGGGGGGTCGGTGATTATGCAGCTGAGCCAAATCAGAGTGGCCAAAGAGCCGCGGGTTGCCGACCCCTCGGTTAGAGTGTCCGCCCTGAGATCGGTAGGTTGTAAGTTCAAACCCCGGCCGAGTCATACCAAAGACTATAAAAATGGGACCCGTTACCTCCCTGTTTGGCACTCAGATTCAAGGGTTGGAATTGTGGGTCAAATGACCTCAAATGATTCCAGGGCGCGGCACCACTGCTCCCCTCACCTCCCAGGGGGTGATCAAGGTGATGGGTCAAATGCAGAGGACAAATTTCACCACACCTGGTGTGTACGTGACAATCATTGGTACTTTAACTGTAGACAGGGTTGCTTTTCATTGTAATCTACCCATCAGAAGACAAAATAGCGTTTCAATGTTGTGTTGCAACAATCATAATATTGTCTGTTAAATGTCAGCGTTTGCACAACTCGTTGTCTAATACTAACTTTGTGACTGTCACAAGATTTGTTTGTTGATCCGTAATCTATCAAAGACATCAGAGTGCGTCTTTGTCTGTCTCTAAGAAGCACGTCAGAACAAGAACTGTTTTGTCCGAGCCCAGGCTAAAAAGAAAAAAAATTAGAAAAAGTTTTTATAGTTTGTGAAAAAGAGCATTTATTTAGTTAACGGCTCTTAGCAGAGTGTCGCTCTGCCAGCCACCATGTGCTGATCACGAGGAAATGGGCTGTTAACCTCGCCAATGCCACTTCCTCGCACAGCTCGCTGACCCGCGACGCCACAATGCGTCCCAAATGAGGAGACCAGAATCATGAAACCTCCCCCTGTGGTCTCTAAACTCCCTTAAGTTCTCCCTTAAAAGCCTCAGTCGCCTCCTCGGCTTTTCGTCGACGGGAAGCGGAACTGAAACAACAAGCAGCTGCACAAATATCTGCAGAATTCAGCGTTAATAAGGATATTGGTTCTGCTAAAGGAGCTTATTTCAGCGGTCCAGGATGGACCGCTCGTCGGGACCCAGGATGGACCGCTCGCCTGTATCGGTTGGGGACATCTTTACGCTGCTGATCCGCTTGAGATGGTTTCCTGTGGACGGGACTCTCGCTTCTGTCTTGGAGCCACTATGGATTGAACTTTCACAGTATCATGTTAGACCCGCTCGACATCCATTGCTTTCGGTCCCCTAGAGGGGGGGGGTTGCCCACATCTGAGGTCCTCTCCAAGGTTTCTCATAGTCAGCATTGTCACTGGCGTCCCACTGGATGTGAATTCTCCCTGCCCACTGGGTGTGAGTTTTCCTTGCCCTTTTGTGGGTTCTTCCGAGGATGTTGTAGTCGTAATCAATCAATCAATCAATGTTTATTTATATAGCCCCAAATCACAAATGTCTCAAAGGACTGCACAAATCATTACGACTACAACATCCTCGGAAGAACCCACAAAAGGGCAAGGAAAACTCACACCCAGTGGGCAGGGAGAATTCACATTCAGTGGGACGCCAGTGACAATGCTGACTATGAGAAACCTTGGAGAGGACCTCAGATGTGGGCAACCCCCCCCCTCTAGGGGACCGAAAGCAATGGATGTCGAGCGGGTCTAACATGATACTGTGAAAGTTCAATCCATAGTGGCTCCAAGACAGCAGTGAGAGTCCCGTCCACAGGAAACCATCTCGAGCGGATCAGCAGCGTAGAGATGTCCCCAACCGATACAGGCGAGCGGTCCATCCTGGGTCCCGACGAGCGGTCCATCCTGGGTCTCGACTCTGGACAGCCAGTACTTCATCCATGGTCATCGGACCGGACCCCCTCCACAAGGGAGGGGGGGACATAGGAGAAAGAAAAGAAGCGGCAGATCAACTGGTCTAAAAAGGAGGTCTATTTAAAGGCTAGAGTATACAGATGAGTTTTAAGATGAGACTTAAATGCTTCTACTGAGGTAGCATCTCGAACTGTTACCGGGAGGGCATTCCAGAGTACTGGAGCCCGAACGGAAAACGCTCTATAGCCCGCAGACTTTTTTTGAGCTCTAGGAATCACTAATAAGCCGGAGTCTTTTGAACGCAGATTTCTTGCCGGGACATACGGTACAATACAATCGGCAAGATAGGCTGGAGCTAGACCGTGTAGTATTTTATACGTAAGTAGTAAAACCTTAAAGTCACATCTTAAGTGCACAGGAAGCCAGTGCAGGTGAGCCAGTACAGGCGTAATATGATCAAACTTTCTTGTTCTTGTCAAAAGTCTAGCAGCCGCATTTTGTACCAACTGTAATCTTTTAATGCTAGACATTGGGAGACCCGAAAATAATACGTTACAGTAATCGAGACGAGACGTAACAAACGCATGGATAATGATCTCGGCGTCTTTAGTGGACAAAATGGAGCGAATTTTAGCGATATTACGGAGATGAAAGAAGGCCGTTTTAGTAACGCTTTTAATGTGTGACTCAAAGGAGAGAGTTGGGTCGAAGATAATACCCAGATTTTTTACAGAGTCACCTTGTTTTATTATTTGGTTGTCAAATGTTAAAGTTGTATTATTAAATAGAGGTCGGTGTCTAGCAGGACCGATAATCAGCATTTCCGTTTTTTGGGCATTAAGTTGCAAAAAGTTAGCGGACATCCATTGTTTAATTTCATTAAGACACGCTTCCAACTGACTACAGTCCGGCGTGTTGGTCAGCTTTAGGGGCATGTAAAGTTGGGTGTCATCAGCATAACAGTGAAAGCTAATACCGTATTTGCGTATGACGTCACCTAGCGGCAGCATGTAGATGCTGAAGAGTACAGGGCCAAGGACCGAACCCTGGGGAACTCCACACGTTACCTTAACATAGTCCGAGGTCACACTGTTATAGGAGACGCACTGCATCCTATCAGTAAGATAAGAGTTAAACCATGACAGGGCTGAGTCTGAAATACCAATTCGTATTTTGATACGCTCTAATAAAATATTATGATCGACGGTATCGAAAGCAGCGCTAAGATCGAGGAGCAGCAACATAGATGACGCATCAGAGTCCATCGTTAGCAATAGATCATTAGTCAGTTTTGCGAGGGCTGTCTCAGTCGAGTGATTTGCCCTGAAACCGGATTGAAAGGTTTCACATAGATTGTTAAACGCTAAGTGCTCATTTAGCTGCTCTGCAACAATTTTTTCGAGGATTTTCGAAATAAAGGGAAGGTGAGACACCGGTCGGTAGTTTACCATGAGGTCTGGATCGAGGTTAGGTCTTTTAAGGAGAGGATGAATAACCGCTTTTTTGAATGCAACGGGAACAGTGCCCGAGGAAAGTGATAAGTTTATAATATTTAGCACTGATGGACCTAATAATACAAAAAGCTCCTTGATAAGTTTCCCAGGAAGTGGGTCAAGTAAACATGTTGTTTGTTTTATTCCATTTACACGTTGTAACAATCCTTCTAATGTTATTTCATCTAATGTTATTTCATCAAAACGTAATAATTTGTGCAGTCCTTTGAGACATTTGTGATTTGGGGCTATATAAATAAACATTGATTGATTGATTGATTTTGCCGCAGAGGTGAAGAAACGAGAACATTCCACAGCTTCCTGTTGAGAAGCTGGAGTGACATCTTATTGGACATGACTTCATCACAACACATACAGCATTCAATGTCCTGACTATATTTGAAGGCAGTTCTCGTATAAATGACTACTGTACAAAAATGAAAAATCAATCAATGACAATGTTTATTTATATAGCCCTTAATCACAAGTGTCTCAAAGGGCTGCACAAGCCACAACAACATCCTGTGTTCTGATCCCACATCAGGGCAAGGAAAAACTCAACCCAGTGGGATGACAATGAGAACCCCCCCTCCCCCAGGGCGACCGATGCAATGAACGTTGAGTGGATCTAGCATAATATTGTGAAAGTCCAGTCCATAGTGGATCTAACATAATAGTGAGAGTCCAAGCCATAGTGGGGCCAGCAGGAGACCATCCCAAGCGGAGACAGGTCAGCAGTGCAGAGACGTCCCAGGTGAGTGGTCCACCCCGGTTCCCGACTCTGGACAGCCAGTACTTCATCCATGGCCACCGGACCTGTGCCCCCCCTTCCACAAGGGCGGTATAGCTCGGTTGGTAGGGTGGCCGTGCCAGCAACTTGAGGGTTGCAGGTTCGATTCCCGCTTCCACCATCCTAGTCACTGCCGTTGTGTCCTTTGGCAAGACACTTTACCCACCTGCTCCCAGTGCCACCCACACTGGTTTGAAGGTAACTATGTAAAGCACTTTGAGTCTTTGGAGAAAAGCGCTGTATAAATATAATTCCCTTCACTTCACTTCACAAGGGAGAGAGAGGCAGAAAAGAAAACAAACGGCAGATCAACTGGTCCAAAAGGAGGGGTCTATTTAAAGGCTAGAGTATACAAATGAGTTTTAAGATTGGACTTGGGGACATCTCTGCGCTGCTGACCCGTCTCTGCTCGGGATGGTTTCCTGCTGGCCCCACTATGGACTGGACTTTCACTATTATGTTAGAGCCACTATGGACTGGACTTCCACAATATTATGTCAGGCCCACTCAACGTCCATTGCATCCGGTCTCTCCTAGAAGGGGGGAGGTCACCCACATGTGCGGTCTTCTCCAAAATTTCTTATAGTGATTCTCATCGACGTCCCACTGGTTTGTGAGTTTTTCCTTGCCCATATGTGGGGGCTGAACCGCGGATGTCGTTCTGGCTTGTGCAGCCCTTTGAGACACTTGTGATTTAGGGCTATATAAAAAAACAGATTTTTTTATTTATTGACTTAAATGCTTCTACTGAGGTAGAATCTCTTAACTGTTACCGGGAGGGCATTCTAGAGTACTGGAGCCCGAGAAAACGCTCTATAGCCTGCAGACTTTTTTTGGGCTCTGGGAATCACTAATAAGCCGGAGTTCTTTGAACGCAGATTTCAGTACAATACAATCGGCAAGATAGGATGGAGCTAGACCGTGTAGTATTTTATACTTAAGTAGTAAAACCTTAAAGCCAGTGCATGTGAGCCAGTATAGGCGTAATATGATCAAACTTTCTTGTTCTTGTCAAAAGTCAGGCAGCCGCATTTTGTAGCAACTGTAATCTTTTAATGCAAGACATAGGGAGACCCGAATATAATAAAAACAATAAAACTAATTACGTGCCCGCGGTGGAATCAGAAGTCAAGGTGACAGATATTTTATTTTTGGCTAGGTAAAATATTTCATATGAAAGGGATTTATATGAACACATAAAGCTTGGAATAGTTTGTTGTTTCTAATAATATCTACTTCAGAACTGCATTTGCATGAAATACATTGTTTTTCGGTCAAAATTGAAATACATGAATCAAGAAAGATGGAATTCCTTATTGATGCATATTACAGATGTGCTTTATGTGTGCGATAAATGCTTTAAAATGTAATATCGGAAATGATCGGAACAGGTTTTTAAAAAAGCAGTCACATAATATCTACGGCTCTTCACACACACAAGTGAATGCGCGCATACTTGGTCAACAACCATACAGGTCACACTGAGGGTGGCCGTATAAACAACGTTAACACTGTTACAAATATGTGCCACACTGTGAACCCACACCAAACAAGAATGACAAACACATTTCGGGAGAACATCCGCACCGCAACACAACAGAACAAACACCCAGCAACCCTTGCAGCACTAACTCTTCCGGGAGACTACAATGGACACACCCCGCCACCACCAAACCCCCCGCCCACATCCCAGGAATTTGGAGGAGTCAAGGTTGGCAAGTATGCCCTAGTATACTCTGGACTGAAGCTGTGTGCCTTCATTGTTTTTGTAGCTGTTGTTTTGAGGCATGTTTAAAAGAAATAAAAGATAATGCACTTTCTGAAAGTCAAAGCATAGTATTTCCCATAGTTGTAGTGGGGATCAGGATTATCTCAGGGAGAGCATGTCCCAAAATCCAAGCTGTTTTGCGGCATGTTAAAAAAATTATGTACTTTGTGACTTCAACAGTAAATATGGCAGTGCCATGTTGGCCCTTTTTTCCAAACCTGGAGTTGATGTTGTTCTGTTATTTTGGAAAACCTTGTTTTTGATTCGTTGATTGAAACTTAGAGTTGGTAGATTGCACAGTACAGTACATATTCCGTACAATTGACCACTAAAGGGTAACACCCGAATACGTTTTTCAACTTTTTTAGGTTGGGGTCCACGTTAGTCAATTCTTGGTAAAGTTACATTGTTTAATGCATCCAGCGGGGCATCACAGCAAAATTAGGCATACTAACGTGTTGATTCCCCGACTGTATATATTGGTATCGGTTGATATCGATATCGGTAATTAAAGGCCTACTGAAATTAGATTTTCTTATTCAAACGGGGATAGCAGGTTCATTCGATGTGTCATACTTGATCATTTTGCAGTATTGTCATATTTTTGCTGAAAGGATTTTGTAGAGAACATCGAAGATAAAGTTCGCAACTTTTGTTCGCTAATAAAAAAGCCTCGCCTTTACCGGAAGTTTCAGACAATGACGTCACAGGGGTGAGGGCTCCTCAAATCCTCACATTGTTTATAATGGGAGCCTCCAACAAAAAGAGCTATTCGGACAGGGAAAACAACAATTTCCCCATTAATTTGAGCGAAGATGAAAGATTCGTGGCTGAGGATATTGATAGCGAAGGACTAGAAAAAAATAAACAAATAAAAATAAAGTAAGAAAAAAAAAGGCGATTGCATTGTGAGCGATTCAAAAGTTTTTAGACACATTTACTCGGATAATTCTGGGAAATCCCTTATCTTTCTATTGTGTTGCTAGTGTTTTAGTGAGTTAAATAGTACCTGATAGTCGGAGGGGTGTGTCCACGGGTGTGCTGACGCCAGTGTCGGAGGGAAGTCACGGCAGCTGCTCCGCAGATCTCCGGTAAGAGGCGACTTTTTACCACAATTTTCTCACTGAAACCTGCCGGTCGACAAATAGTCGGGATCCATGTTCGCTTGACCACTCTGATCCATAGTAAAGCTTCACCTCTGGGAATTTTAAACAAGGAATCACTGTGTGTTTGTGTGGCTAAAGGCTAAAGCTTCCCACCGCCATCTTTCTACTTTGACTTCTCCATTATTAATTGAACAAATTACAAAAGATTCAGCAACACAGATGTCCAAAATACTGTTTAATTGCACAATGAAAAGAGACGACTTTTAGCCGCAAGTGGTGCTGGCAAATATGTCCCCTCCAACTCGAGACGTCGCGTGTCATCATTCCGCGACATTTTCAACAAGAAACTCCGCGGGAAATTTAAAATTTAGTAAACTAAGTATTGGTATGTTGCAATGTTAATATTTCATCATTGATATATAAACTATCAGACTGCGTGGTCGGTAGTAGTGGGTTTCAGTAGGCCTTTAAGAGTTGGACAATATCGGATATCGGCAAAAAAAAAAGCCATTATCGGACATATCTAATGCACATTATTTCCAGGCTTTTGTGGGCCGAGTAAAAAAATGTGGCCCCCGGCCATCGAGTTAGACACCTGCGATGGATGTAGTCCACATAGCCTGTATAACGGGATCGTTGCGTCATATGTTTGAGGGCCTTAGGCTAGGCTGACCATACGTCCTCTTTTCCCCGGACATGTCCTCTTTTGCGGCGTTGTCCGGCGTGTCCGGGTGTTTTATTTAAATGCGTCAAATGTCCCAAGTGGAGGAGTTCTAGTACCTTGGAGTCTTGTTCACGAGTGAGGGAAGAGTGGATCGTGAGATCGACAGGCGGATCGGTGCGGCGTCTTCAGTAATGCGGACGTTGTACCGATCCGTTGTGGTGAAGAAGGAGCTGAGCCGGAAGGCAAAGCTCTCAATTTACCGGTCGATCTACGTTCCCATCCTCACCTATGGTCATGAGCTTTGGGTCATGACCGAAAGGATAAGATCACGGGTACAAGCGGCCGAAATGAGTTTCCTCCGCCGTGTGGCGGGGCTCTCCCTTAGAGATAGGGTGAGAAGCTCTGCCATCCGGGAGGGACTCAAAGTAAAGCCGCTGCTCCTTCACATCGAGAGGAGCCAGATGAGGTGGTTCGGGCATCTGGTCAGGATGCCACCCGAACGCCTCCCTAGGGAGGTGTTTAGGGCACGTCCAACCGGTTGGAGGCCACGGGGAAGACCCAGGACACGTTGGGAAGACTATGTCTCCCGGCTGGCCTGGGAACGCCTCGGGATCCCCCGGGAAGAGCTAGACGACGAAGTGGCTGGGGAGAGGGAAGTCTGGGTTTCCCTGCTTAGGCTGTTGCCCCCGCGACCCGACCTTGGATAAGCGGAAGATGATGGATGGATGGAAATGTCCGGCATTTTGAATTAGGGTTGCGTGTATTTGTTGGCTGAGTTCTTAACGTTTACTTTCAGAGCGTGCATATCACAACATACAAGATGCCGTCATGGCGACACACCACCCCCCCTTCACCGGGCTACCGCGCATGCTCGTCACTCCTGTTGCATGCTGGGTAGTGTAGTCCTTTTATTCCCTGGCTCATAACATCACACTAGCTGTAAATATTGTAGCGGGACTTCCGGGGAAGTTGGGGAAGTGACGCTATTGACAGGAAGTGTTGGTTCGAGTTTTGCCGGGAAAAGGAAATAAACTTCTTGGTGAACGCTAAGGTGAGTAAGACTCCAGAGATTTAAGCGTTAAATATAAAACGTATGTCTGCCTTGGCACACCATTATTATCATTTCATGACCCAAGCAAAACACTTTTTACACTTTTATACTGAAATAAATATACATGCAACTTACTAAATAAAAACATAGGGGAAACTACCAGCAGCGGTAAAGTTTAGATCCATGAAGGAAAGAAGAAAGTGAATGAATGTTTGTAACTGACTACATTTACAAATGTATACACATTTGTTTTCTTTTTTTATTAGTTTTTTAAATGAATTAAGTAACATTTATGACAACCTTTTTTCCAAAACACGATATAGAATGTGAGCTACAACAGGATAATGAATACGTTTGTTTTCAAAACGCTTACAAAAAAGTGGGACCCCAAAAATTTACTGTGGAACCTAGAGATGCGCGGATAGGCAATTATATCATCCGCAACCGCATCACCAAAGTCGTCATCCACCCGCCGTCCACCCGAACCAACATTTTATCAGAAACGCAACCGCCCACCACCCGCCCGCTGAAATACATCAAAGGTTGGCCACCTCTACCACTCACAGAGCTGTCTAAACCCGTTTCACAGAGTAATGAAGACAATTGGAGCCGCTAACGTTCTCGCGATTATCCAATTGGCGTTCATCCTGATGACAAGGATATGGGCGTGCTGTGAAGCCATTGGCTGTGACACCTTCAACAACATGTACACACCGATTGTTAGTCTGGCAAAATGTTGCGTGCAGCTTCCGCAATCACACGTACAAGATTGAAAGGCATACTGGGTGACACAGAGTACACTGATGGTTGTGATATAAACAACTTTAACACTTACTAATATGCGGCACGCTGTGAAGCCACACCAAACAAGATTGACAAACACATTTCGGGAGAACATCCTCACAGTAACACATAAACGCGACACAAAAAATACCAAGAATCCTTTGTATCCGTGACAATTCCTGAATATATTTTACACCCTCGTGCCCCCTTACCGACGCACGGGGTGGGGGAGGGTGGGGGGGTTTTCTGCTAGCGGGGTGTATAAAATAGTCAGGAATTGTCATGGATACAAAGGATTCTGGGTATTTGTTGTGTTGCATTTATGTTGTGTTACTGGGAAGATGTCCTCCCGAAATGTGTTTGTCAATCTTGTTTGGTGTCGCTTCACAGCGTGGCGCATATTACTACGAGTGTTAAAATTGTTTATATCACAACCATTAGTGTACTCTGTGTCACCCAGTATGTCTTGCAGTCGTGTGCGTGTTGCTGCGAAAGCCACACACAACATGATGCTGGACTGACAAGCAGATCGCACATGTTGTAGAGGGCGACAAAGTCAATGACTTCATAGCACGCCCTAATACTTATTACCTGGGTGACTGCCGGCAGTCATTCTAGAGAATATTAGCGTCTCTTATTGTCTTCTTCGCTTTATGACACGGGTCTTAAATGGCTCTTTCAATGGCAAAGGATACCGATCCCAGAACCATGTATAATAAATATCTTAGGATGGTTCAACCGCCACCCGCCCGAATCTAAATAAAATCTTTTTTTCGTCATGTCACCCGCCCGATTCGCGGTTTATCCGCGGATGAGACCGCAAACCGCGCATCTCTAGTGGAACCCCATTTTTATGACTTGATGGGGTCCCCGGGACCCCATTTTAGTAATCCCTAGCGCCAACACAGCCGTCAACAGAGGAGAAAAAATGCTTTATTTAAAGAATTATTGGCAAATTTTCCCCTACTCCCGGCCTTGGCACTTTTTGGGATTTCAGAATATGGTCAGACTACCTTAGGCGGCTTACGACGGTTCTAGCATCCTGCAACAGGTGATAGGCTCTGCATGTAATTGATAAACAAGCAGCTCACCTGTAAACTCAGACTCTGTTGACAGCAAACGAAATCCTGTTAGGGATGAGAACCTCAGCACGGCTATGCACAAAAACAAACGCTCCGTCTTATCAGGTTAAGAGAAGGCGGCGAGCGACGCCGCCTGTTTGTTTGTGTCGCGTTTGTGATACAAGAAAAAAGAATCCGCTTCCCTCCGAGGCGTCGTCTTATTCCCCCGGCGGAGATGAAACGTAATGGAGGCCGTTCAATAAAAAGACGGAATCAAATCACTGCCAATCCCTGCGAGTCTTGCCAGCCTTCACTGCTGCCTTCACAGTTGGCGAGGAGAGGGATGAAACAATGGAGGCTAATTCTGGTCCTTGAACGATGCTGCCGCGCATAATAAAGCAATTACTCGTCACGCCGTAGCCATGAGTTCACTTTCAGCGCTTGAAGAGACAAACAAAAGGAGGCCAGGACCGCGTTACTTGATGCTGCGCAGCTCAGCGGGAATTACCAAGCGATGCCAGATGTCAATCACGTTGCTCCTCCCACATTCTTGCACATTTCACGGTGGGAAAACATTTGTGGTGACGAGCTTTGGACAATATTTGGCTTGGCAGGCGATGGCCGAGGATAGAGTTTCCAGCTTTAGTCTCAGCAGCCGGGGAACCTTCCCAAACACGTACTTCACGTGCACGCTGAGGGGCGAGACATAAGGCAAGGCAATGTCGCCGCACAGGAAGTTCTCTTCCTACGACAGTAAGTGGCGTTTCAGAGGGAGTCTGATTAATAAGGAGTATCGTATTTTCTGGACCGTAGCGGGCACCGTGTTAAAAGGCGCACTGCCTATTCAGGACTTTTTTCATACAAAAGGCGCATTAAAGGGTCATATTTAGAGATGTCCGATAATGGATTTTTTGCCGATATCTCATCCATCCATCCATTTTCTACCGCTTATTCCCTTTTGGGGTCGCGGGGGGCGCTGGCGCCTATCTCAGCTACAATCGGGCGGAAGGCGGGGTACACCCTGGACAAGTCGCCACCTCATCACAGGGCCAACACAGATAGACAGACAACATTCACACTCACATTCACACACTAGGGCCAATTTAGTGTTGCCAATCAACCTATCCCCAGGTGCATGTCTTTGGAAGTGGGAGGAAGCCGGAGTACCCGGAGGGAACCCACGCATTCACGGGGAGAACATGCAAACTCCACACAGAAAGATCCCGAGCCTGGATTTGAACCCAGGACTGCAGGACCTTCGTATTGTGAGGCAGACGCACTAACCCCTCTGCCACCGTGAAGCCCTTGCCGATATCTGATGTTTTGATATTGTCCAACTCTGAATTAACGATTCCGAAATCAACAGATACCGATATATACAGTCATGGCATCAACGCATTATTATGCAGAATTTTGTTGTGATGCCCCGCTGGATGCATTAAAGCAGTGGTTCTCAACCTTTTTTCAGTGATGTACCCCCTGTGAATTTTTTTTTAATTCAAGTACCCCCTAATCAGAGCAAAGCATTTTTGGTTGAAAAAAAGAGATGAAGAAGTAAAATACAGCACTATGTCATCAGTTTCTGATTTATTAAATTGTATAACAGTGCAAAATATTGCTCATTTGTAGTGGTCTTTCTTGAACTGTTTGGAAAAAAAGATATAAAAATAACTAAAAACGTGTTGAAAAATAAACAAGGGATTCAATTATAAATAAAGATTTCTACACATAGAAGTAATCATCAACTTAAAGAGCCCTCTTTGGGGATTGTAATAGAGATCCATCTGGATTCATCAACTTAATTCTAAACATTTCTTCACAAAAAAAAGAAATCTTTAACATCAATATTTATGGAAAAAATGTAGCTGTCATTTCTTTTCCCAGTTTATGAACTTACATTCATATTTTTTTGAAGTATTATTAAATAAATATATTTATAAAGGATTTTTGAATTGTTGCTTGGCATACCTTGAAGTACCCCCAGGGTTGCGCGTACCCCCATTTGAGAACCACAGCATTAAACAATGTAACAAGGTTTTCCAAAATAAATCAACTCAAGTTATGGGAAAAAAATGCCAACATGGCACTGCCATATTTATTATTGAAGTCACAAAGGGCATTATTTATTTTTAACATGCCTCAAAACAGCAGCTTGGAATTTGGGACATGCTCTCCCTGAGAGAGCATGAGGAGGATGAGGTGGGCGGGGGTGTATATTGTAGCGTCCCGGAAGAGTTAGTGCTGCAAGGGGTTCTGTTGTGTTACGGTGCGGATGTTCTCCCGAAATGTGTATGTCATTCTTGTTTGGTGTGGGTTCACAGTGTATTTGGAGGTGGGAGGAAGCCGGAGTACCCGGAGGGGACCCACGCAGTCACGGGGAGAACATGCAAACTCCACACAGAAAGATCCCGAGCCCACGATTGAACAATACTCATGTTTTCAAATTGTGAAGTGAATTATATTTATATAGCGCTTTTCTCTAGTGACTCAAAGCGCTTTACATAGTGAAACCCAATATCTAAGTTACATTTAAACCAGTGTGGGTGGCACTGGGAGCAGCTGGGTAAAGTGTCTTGCCCAAGGACACAACGGCAGTAACTAGGATGGCGGAAGTGGGAATCGAACTTGGAACCCTGACGTTGCTGGCACGGAGATAAATAATCGTGATTTCAATAGCAATCAAAATAATATTTTTGCCGTAATCATCCAGCCCTACCATTCCTTTTTTTGACAGTTTGTTGTGTGATTTATGTAACTTCTTTAAGTTAAGTACCCATGATTGTCACACACACGCTAGGTGTGGTGAAATTTGTCCTCTGCATTTGACTCATCCCCTTGTTCACCCCCTGGAAGGTGAGGGGATCAGTGAGCAGCATCGGCCCCACGCCCAGGAATCATTTTTGGTGATTTAACCCCCAATTCCAACCATTGATGCTGAGTACCAAGCGGGGAGGTAATTGGTCCCATTTTTATAGTCTTGGGTATGACTCTGCCAGGGTTTGAACTCACAACCTATCGATCTCAGGGCTGACATTTTAACCACTAGCTACTCTCACTGAGTAGTTTAGTTAAACTATTAGTGTTCCTCAAGGTTCCATTTTAAGGTCTCTCTTTTTCCATCATTTGGGCTATTCAACCGGTGTCCCAGGAGTTCAGTTCGAAACCCTTCTGAAAAGCTCCCATTTTTTGCAGCAGATTCTTAAAAACCCTAGAGCAGTGGTTCTCAAATGGGGGTACTTGAAGGTATGCCAAGGGGTACGTGAGATTTTTTAAAATTATTCTAAAAATAGCAACAATTCAATCCTTTATAAAAATATTTATTGAATAATACAGGGGTGCCCACACTTTTTCTGCAGGTGAGCTACTTCTCAATTGACCAACTCGAGGGGATCTACCTCACTCATATATGTCATTTATATTTATTTATTTATGAAAGAGACATTTTTGTTAACAAATTAAAGGTGTTTAATGATAATACAGGCATGTTTAACACATATATATTCATTTCTTTCACGAAGACAAGAATATCAGTTGGTGTATTACCTGATTCTGATGACTTGCATTGATTGGAATCAGACAGTAGTTATGATAACGTCCACATTTTCAAATGGAGAGAAAATAATAGCACATGAAAGTGGTTGGTTTTTGACATCTTTTTTGTCCAGCTTCCATACTGTTTTTTACACACTTTACAAGAAATATATTAACGGCAAATTCCGTGTCTTGCTCGCTTGTGCACGCCAGCTTTCTGAGACTCTTATTTTGTTAGCGCAGGCAGGATGAAGCAGCGCTTTTGTTGTGAAGATAGGAACTGTGCAGTCGGTCTTTAGAGTTTTGATGGCAGGTACGGCGTGAATATCTGTTGAAATGAAAAGTGTTTCTCAACTACTTTTTCTTAATAATCTCACAAGACCCTGGAATGCCGTGAATGTCAAAAAAGTGACGTATTGATGAAGAATGATGAGCGCTCATTTTTAGGTCTATTTTATTTTTATTTTTTTTCCCTGGCTGGCGAGCGTTTGACACATCCTCCACGATCGACCGGTAGCTCGCGGTCGACGTAACGGGCGCCCCTGAAATAATACTTCAACAAAATATGAATGTAAGTTCATAAACTGTGAAAAGAAATGCAACAATGCAATATTCAGTGTTGACAGCTAGATTTTTTGTGGACATGTTCCATAAATATTGATGTTAAAGGGGAACATTATCACCAAACCTATGCAAGCGTCAATATATACCTTGATGTTGCATAAAAAAGACCATGTATTTTTTTAACCGATTTCCGAACTCTAAATGGGTGAATTTTGGCAAATTAAACACCTTTCTATTTATCGGTCTTTTAGCGATGACATCAGAACGTGACGTCACTTTCACATTACAAACACCGGGTCTCAGCTCTGTTATTTTCCGTTCTTTCAACTATTTTTTGGAACCTTGGAGACATCATGCCTCGTCGGTGTTTTTTCGGAGGTTTGTAACAACACTAACAGGGAGGGATTCAAGTTGCACCACTGGCAAGAAATCTGCCGCCAGACCCCCATTGAATATACCAAAGTGTCTTCACATTTGACCGGCGATGCTAAGACAGACATGGCACAGAGATGTATGAATAACCTGCAGATGCATTTGCAATGATTAAGTCAACAAAATCACAAAGGTGAGTTTTGTTGATGTTGTTGACTTATGTGCTAATCAGACATATTTGGTCATGGCATGACTGGCAGCTAATCGATGCTAACATGCTATGCTAATCGATGCTAACATGCTATTCACGCTAGCTGTATGTACATTTGAAACTAGATACCCACATTTAATGTGAAACAAACACTTACCAATCGACGGATTTAAGTTGGTCCAGTGTCACAAGATGCGAAAGTCCTGATCGTTTGGTCCGCACATTTTACCGGCGATGCTAATAAGGCAGCCATGTTATGGGCCACTTCATTAGGTACACCCACGCTATGGCCGAATAGCTTCAATAGCTATTCGCTCAATAGCTTCAATTTCTTCTTCAATTTCGTTTTCGCTATCTGCCTCCATACTCCGACCATCTCTTTCAATACATGCGTAATCTGTTGAATCGCTTAAGCCGCTGAAATCCGAGTCTGAATCCGAGCTAATGTCGCTATATCTTGCTGTTGTAGCCGCCATATTGTTTGTTTGGCAGCCCTGTATGACGTCACAGGGAAATGGATAGTGGTTTCGAAGATAGCGAAAATAAGGCACTTTACAGCTTTATTTAGGGATATTCCGGGACCGGTAAAATTTTGAAAAAAAACTTCAAAAAATACAACAAGCCACTGGGAACTGATTTTTACTGTTTTCAACCCTTTTGAAATTGTGATAATGTTCCCCTTTAAAGATTTTTTTAGAATGAAGTTCATGAATCCAGATGGATCTCTATTACAATCCCCAAAGAGGGCACTTTAAGTTGATGATTACTTCTATGTGTAGAAATCTTTATTTATAATTGAATCACTTGTTTATTTTTCAACAAGATTTTACTTATTTTTATATATTTTTTCCAAATAGTTCAAGAAAGACCACTACAAATGAGCAATATTTTGCACTGTTATACAATTTAATAAATCAGAAACTGATGACATAGTGCTGTATTTTACTTCTTTATCTCTTTTTTTCTACCAAAAATGTTCTAGAGTGCTGTCATAGAGATGATCTAAATCAAATGTCGACTAAGGAAGACGTTGGTTCTCCGGTATAAACGAAACAAGACTTTCCTTAGCTTTCTGGAAATGTGCCCCCCCCCAAAAAAATTAATTTACTATAACCAAGACCACTCAAAGTATGGATTGCATCCATTTGGAAGGAAAAACTTTGATTTGTGTTCCTGCCAAACTCAGCAAGTCGTACTTGTTTCCTCTCCGCGACCGCTCAACACCTGAGAGACATCAAGCCCGTCTTCCTTTGGCTCGCCACGTGCGAACAGAGGCGCCAAAGGAGCCGAGCGGAACAGGACGTCTCGCATCTCGCTGGAGGGGTCGTGGCCACACTTTTTTGGTGCTCCCTCCTGCTAAACCTGATGATGCAGACAGAATGTTGATCGGCTGCCACCGCCTCCGGTGGATTCGAAGCACCAACTTTTTTTGCTTCTCAGCAAAGTCGCCGCATCAGCAAGAAGACGCGGGAAGATTTGCACGGCTCGTCTTTTTTTTTTTTTTAGCAGCTACGCATTTTGGTGGTTTTCATGTTTCTACCTCACTTGATCTGTTGGTGTCTCCTGTTTTCTTTGTTCTTCATGAGCGTGCTCCAAGCCGAAGTAATAAGCACTACCTACAACGGACCACCTTGGTACCACAAATGGACCCAGACCACGTCTTCAACAAAGTCCTGCTTCTTTGATGTCAGTCCTCACTCAAGTAAAACTGTCAACCAACACATGAACAACCCAGGAAGTCACCCATTCATTTGGGGTTTAGTTCCTTGCTCGTTGCTATGGTGATCGCGGAGCACCTACACTATATTGCCAAAAGTATTTGGCCACTTGCCTTTACTCGCATATGAACTCGAAGTGCCATCCTGGTTTTGGTATCGTGGAGCATTCAACGTTTCCTTTCACTGGAACTATGGGGCCAAGCCCAACTCCTGAAATACAACCCCACTCCATAATTCCTCCTCCACCAATTTTCACAATGCAGTCCGAAATGTAGCGTTCTCCAGGCAACCTCCAGACCCAGACTCGTCCATCAGATTGCAAGATGGAAAAGCGTGATTTATCTCCACTGTTCTACTTTCCAGTGGCGACGTGCTTTACACCACTGCATCCCACGCTATGCATTGGACTTGGTTATTTATGGCTTAGATGCAGCTGCACGGCCATGGAAACCCATTCCATGAAGCTCTCTGCGTACAGTACGTGGGCTAATTTGAAGGTCAAATGACGTTTGGGGATCTGTAGCAACAGACGGTGCAGAAAGTCTTTGCACTATGCGCTTTAGCATCTGCCGAGCCCTCTCTGTCAGTTAACTTGGCCTACCACTTTGTGGCTGAGTTGCTGTTGTTCCCAAACTATTCACTTTTCTTGGAATAAAGTTGACTTTGGAATATTTAAGAGCAAGGAAATTTCACGACTCGATTTGTTGCACAGGTGGCATCCTATGGCAGTTCCACTGTGCCAATCACAAATGTTTGTAGAAACAGTCTCCATGCCTTAGTGCTTGATTTGATACACCTGCCAAGTGATTAGGACACCTGATTCTCATAATTTGGATGGGAATCAGGTGTATATTACCAAATACATTTGGTAATATAGTGTACATAGTGGTCTATAGCAGTGGTCCCCAACCTTTTTGTAGCTGCGGACCGGTCAACGCTTGATAATTTGTCCCGCGGCCCGGTGGGGGGGGGGTTGGTTTGTTTGTTTTTTGTCATGAAAAAGGGAGGTTTTTTGGGTTGGTGCGCCAATTGTAATTGTATTTTTTGTTATTTATGTTGGTTTAATAAAAATGAAAAAAACTATGCCACCCGAACGCCTCCCTAGGGATGTGTTTAGGGCACGTCCAGCTGGTAGGAGGCCACGGGGAAGATCCAGGACACGTTGGGAAGACTATGTCTCCCGGCTGGCCTGGGAACGCCTCGGGATCCCCCGGGAAGAGCTAGACGAAGTGGCTGGAGATAGGGAAGTCTGGGCTTCCCTGCTTAGGCTGCTGCCCCCGCGACCCGACCTCGGATAAGCGGAAGATGATGGATGGATGGAAAAAAACTATACAAAATTCTTCTCCGGCCCGGTACCAATCGAGCCGCGGCCCGGTTCCAACCAATATTACCATCTGTGCTAATTTTAAAGTCCCAACGATTGTCACACACACAGTAGGTGTGGTGAAATGTGTCCTTTCCATTTGACCCATCCCCATGTTCACCCCCTGGTAGGTGAGGGGAGCAGTGAGCAGCAGCGTGCGCCGCACTTGGGAATCATTTGGGGATTTAACCCCCAATTCCAACCCTTGATGCTGAGTGCAAAGCAGGGTCTGAACTCACCACTTCCCAGTCACAGGGCGGACACTCTAACCACAAGGCCACTGAGCTGGTGAAAAGAAGAGGCACCTGAATCATCTCCCTGTCAGGGAATCGAACCCTGGTCTTCCGCGTGACAGGCGGAGATACTGTCCACTATGCTAACGAGGACTATTGCATTTGGATATTATGTGCAGAGGTCAGTGTTTGATCTCAGGGCCAGTAGCAGGAGCCCTGCAGCTAATATTTGATAAGACCTTTTCCCGTGTTGCTTTAAAGAACAACAATGTTCTTTTATGATCTGGAATTGATTATTTCCAGTACACAAGAGCGTGAGATTGCTTCTATTAAGGTCCACTGCCAGCTGTTCCAACATGGCAGCACCAGCTCCGTCTTCCACAACCTGATTCTGGATCCAAGCCAAGAGCTACACAGCACCGAAGCTGTGCCCACAGGGAATCCTTTATGGATCTGGGAGTGGATTCCTCAGCTGTTTTAACCCTTAGATGCACGAGTGACTGGACCCTACACTCTTCCACAAGTGGGTCAAAAATGACCCATGTTAGAATCAACGTGTTTTCATGCCATTTGTTGTCATTTTGGTGAAGAATAATCACTTGTATAATATTTTGTAATATATTTAGGACCACACAAGAATGATTTCATGTTTGAAATATCTTTATTCTTCAATTTTCTTCTTCACAATTTAAAACAAAATTACCCAGAACAGCAATAGAAAAAATGTGAACATCCATTGTGTGTGCGTGTGTGTATGTATGTCCAGTCATTGACAGTTCTTCTTTCTTTTCCCTGTTTTGCCTGGTCTCATCATTGTATGCAGTTCAGACAAACTACCTGTTTCTGGCTGTGATCATTGCACACAGGTACATTGCATTTCCCACAACTGTTGTTAACTTTGCGATCTTTGTTACTTGGGCAGATCTGACACCTCTTTCTCTTTGGTTGGCCCTGTCTGCTTCTCACCTGTGGCTGGATTTTGGCTTTTGTCACCCCACACATTTCCATTGCTTCAATAATCGGGGTTTGCAGTTGGGGGCAGCCTTCCAGTCGACTCCTCATGTGTGGGGTGACAAGCTCCTTTGACAGCTCTTTGAGGAAGATCCGTCGTGCATTGGTGATGCCGCTCTTGAAATCTGGGTGCTGAGCCGTGAAAAAGGTGTATGAATTCAGGGTGGCGATGTCAATTATGTTGTACCACAACACCATGGGCCACCTCTGTGTTTGGCGCTTGCAGGTGTAGGTTCCAACCATCTGGTCAGTGGTGTCTACACCTCCTTTCGTCTTGTTGTAAAATGTGATCACTTCTGGTTTTTTCTTTCTGCTATTTTCATCCACTACTTTGTCGTGGTGCATCGTGCTCAGGAGCACAACAGCTTTTGCTTTCTTTCTGACATAGCTGACCATGGTAAGGCTGTTGTTGAATCCAAACTCTGTGCTGTGAACCTCCCTGGACTTGGAAGGCTTCATCAGAGGAGGGATGTCTGGCTTGTTCATACGTAGAGTCCCCACAATAGTGACATCCTTCTCTAGAAGATGCTGGGCAAGAGGCACACTGGTGAAAAAGTTATCCATTGTGATGTTGCGACCTGTGTTTCTAAATCTACCACACAACTGCTTGACAATGTTTTCCCCCAGATTCTTCTGAACCTCTTCACCTGGTTGTCTCCCTGTGTAAACTATACCATCTATTGCATAGGGGATGCGTGCATCACAAACCCAGAAGATCTTTAGGCCGTACTTGGCGGGCTTGCTTGGCATGTACTGTAAGAACTTGCACCTACCCCTGAATGGCACAAGCTGTTCGTCCACAGTGACACAATCACTGGGGATGAATCGCTGTCTGCAGTTGACCAGGAATAGGTCCCAGACATAGCGGAAGGCTGCCATATGGTCTGTTTCCAGTCGGAAGGCTCTGGTCCTCTTATCATCGAAGCGCAAGGTACGGCGAATGTCTTCAAATCTTCCAACAGCCATAGTGGCCTTGTACATGGGATTATGTAGAGGACTCCCAAAAAGCTCACGGACTGAAACATCCCAGTTCTTCTCACTTCCTGCAAGCAGGGTCAATCCAATGAAGGCCATGAATTCATCTTTAGTGACATTTGTCCATTCTTTTCTTCTAGCTGTTGCTACTCTCCGTCCTTCCAAGTTTGTGCACTTCATCACCTCTTGTATTATATCATCAGTGATAAAGAGCTCCCATGCATCTTTTGGTGAGACAGTGGTGCTAAGCCCTTCTGCAGGCCCTGACCGACTTCTGATGATATTGTGGCTCTGTGTTCTACCCTGGGTGGGAGGTAACTCGCTCCAGTAAGAGCCCTTCCGACTCATTCTGTTGGACATGATATTTTCTTCTTCAGAGGACACCGAAGAGGAATCTTCTGAGTCAGATTGATCCTGTTCAGTTGGATTTCCAGGTGGACGACTGCCACTGCCACCTGGACAATTGTCTGGGTCCTCATCATCAGAAATTTCAGACTCTGAGTCCAACCCCGTTACTGCCTCTCCATCATCCAGCATCTGTAGGACCATTTCAACTGTGTATCTAGCAGCCATGACACCTTGATGAAGAAACATGAGAGTAATGTTTTCAATAGATCAATATGTAGCACTCACTTACACACACATACACACTAAATACCATATAGTAATGCTAGCTAGCTAGTGTTAGCTAGTTGTAAAGTAGGCTAATTTATTGATGAATAATACTAACACTCTTTCACCCACACAAACACAATACAAATAGTAATGTTAGCTAACTTAGTTAGCTTGCTAGTGTTAGCTAGTTGTAAAGTAGGTTAATTTATTGATGAATAATACAAACACTCTCACACGCACAAACACAATACAAATAGTAATGTTAGCTGACTTAGTTAGCTAGCTAGTTTTAGCTAGTTATAAACAAGGCTAATCCGTTGATAAATAAAAGCAGCGAATAAGTCATGAAAAACACACACACACAATACTATATGACAATAATACTTACATGTATCAGCTATTGCTGTGTAAAATAGTTTTCCTGAAGGGTCAAACTTCTGATATAGCCCGTGTGGTCCACAATTTATTTATTCCAGACAGCCACAGCTGATAAGAATTGAAGGTTCCCATTGGATTCCAAAGAAAATGCATGCGGGTCATTTGTGACCCACTTATGGAAGCTTGGGGTAGTAGTACAAAAACTACAATCTCTTAAAATTTTTAAAAGGTAAATTAGAAATGTAAATGGAATTATGTCAAAAACATGTTTTTTGAGGAATACCTGGAATATGAAATGTTAAAAAATTTTCATTACAAAGATATTTCAAGAAAACAACCTCACCGGGTCATTTTTGACCCACTTATGCATCTAAGGGTTAAGGGGCCGGGGCGGCGGTGGGCTGTCTTCCAAAAGACAGCAGACAGGTGATATATTTTGTCATCCCCACACAGCGGTATGTGGTATGTCTCATATTCTCCTGTTGATTTTGTGCACTGTTCTTTGGTTCCATTAAGACCAAAATAGGTACAAACTGTAGATATAAGTAGATATAAGTGCAAAAGGCTAGGTGACATCATACTGCACGGTCTAGCTCCATCCTATCTTGCCGATTGTATTGTACCATATGTCCCGGCAAGAAATCTGCGTTCAAAGGACTCCGGCTTATTAGTGATTCCCAAAGCCCAAAAAAAGTCTGCGGGCTATAGAGCATTTTCCGTTCGGGCTCCAGTACTCTGGAATGCCCTCCCGGTAACAGTTCGCGATGCCACCTCAGTAGAAGCATTTAAGTCTCACCTTAAAACTCATTTGTATACTCTAGCCTTTAAATAGACTCCCTTTTTAGACCAGTTGATCTGCCGTTTCTTTTCTTTTTCTTCTATGTCCCACTCTCCCGTGTGGAGGGGGTCCGGTCCGATCCGGTGGCCATGTACTGCTTGCCTGTGTATCGGCTGGGGACATCTCTGCGCTGCTGGTCCGCCTCCGCTTGGGATGGTTTCCTGCTGGCTCCGCTGTGAATGGGACTCTCGCTGCTGTGTTGGATCCGCTTTGGACTGGACTCTCGCGACTGTGTTGGATCCAATATGGATTGAACTTTCACAGTATCATGTTAGACCCGCTCGACATCCATTGCTTTCCTCCTCTCTAAGGTTCTCATAGTCATCATTGTCACCGATGTCCCACTGGGTGTGAGTTTACCTTGCCCTTATGTGGGCCTACCGAGGATGTCGTGGTGGTTTCTGCAGCCCTTTGAGACACTAGTGATTTAGGGCTATATAAGTAAACATTGATTGATTGATTGATTTAAAAGGCATTGAGACTGCATGTCTTGTACTATGTGCTGACAAGGATATTTGATTCCTCCCTGGCACAAGTTTAAGTCCCGCTGTGTCTTAAGGCAGCCACTGTCATTCCAGTTCCCAAGAGGACAGCCATATAAGACTTACATGACGACAGACCAGTGGCACTGACGTCTGGGGTTATGAAATGTTTTGGAAAGGCTTGTTCTCCAATATAGCAACGCCAGCTTGCCCCAGAACTTTGACCCACACCAGTTTGCTATAAGCCAAACCCTATCCACAGAGGACGGCATTGCCACTGCTCTCCACTCAAATGTGGAACATCCATTGATTGATTGATTGATACTTTTATTAGTAGATTGCACAGTACAGTACATATTCCGTACAATTGACCACTAAATGGTAACACCCGAATAAGTTTTTCAACTTGTTTAAGTCGGGGTCCACGTTAATCAATTCATGGTACAAATATATACTATCAACATAATACAGTCATCACACAAGTTAATCATCATAGTATGTACATTGAATTATTTACATTATTTACAATCCGGGGGGTGGGATGAGGAGCTTTGGTTGATATCAGAACTTCAGTCATCAACAATTGCATCAACAGAGAAATGTGGACATTGAAACAGTGTAGGTGTGACTTAGTAGGATATGTACAGCCAGCAGAGAACATAGTGAGTTCACATAGCATAAGAACAAGTATATACATTAGAAGTACATTTGAGTTGTTTATAATCCGGGGAGATGGGATGTGAATGGAGGAGGGTATTAGTAAAGTGTTGAAGTTGCCTGGAGGTGTTGTTTTAGAGCGGTTTTGAAGGAGGATAGAGATGCACTTACTTTTATACCTGTTGGGAGTGCATTCCACATTGATGTGGCATAGAAAGAGAATGAGTTAAGACCTTTGTTAGATCGGAATCTGGGTTTAACGTGGTTTGTGGAGCTCCCCCTGGTGTTGTGGTTATGGCGGTCATTTACGTTAAGGAAGTAATTTGACATGTACTTCGGTATCAAGGAGGTGTAGCGGATTTTATAGACTAGGCTCAGTGCAAGTTGTTTTACTCTGTCCTCCACCCTGAGCCAGCCCACTTTGGAGAAGTGGGTTGGATTGAGGTGTGATCTGGGGTGGAGGTCTAAAAGTAACCGGATTAGTTTATTCTGGGATGTTTGGAGTCTAGATTTGAGGGTTTTGGAGGTGCTGGGGTACCAGGAGGTGCAAGCGTAATCGAAGAAGGGTTGAATGAGAGTTCCCGCTAGAATCCTCAAGGTGCTTTTGTTGACCAGAGAGGATACCAGAAGTCCCGGATACCTATGTCAGTATGCTGTTTGTCAACTGCAGCTTGGCATTCAATACCATCATCCCTGACATACCCCCTTCATCTGTTCCGAGATAAAAAAAAAAAAAACTTTCTGGCCAACCGACCTGAGGTTGTCAAAGTGAGTCACTCAGCACCGACTCCCCTAAGTGTTGAGCCCCTTCGTTTATGCCCTATATACGTAATGACTATGTCCCCTTCTATCCCTCGAACACCATTACCAAGAGAGGTAATACAGGTGCTGGCAGTGCGGTAAACCAAGAAAACCTGAGGCTTAATACCAGAAAAACCAAGGAGATGGTCGTTGATTTAAGGAGACAGAAAGAGGATCATGCTCTGTAAAATAAAGTACAGGTACTGCTCACTAAATTAGAATATGACCATCCATCCATCCATCCATTTTCTCCCGCTTATCCGAGGTCGGGTCGCTGGGGCAGCAGCCTAAACAGGGAAGCCCAGACTTCCCTCTCCCCAGCCACTTCGTCCAGCTCTTCCCGGGTGACCCCGAGGCGTTCCCAGGCCAGCCGAGAGATCTAGTCTTCCCAACTAGTCCTGGGTCTTCCCCTTGGCCTCCTATCGGTCCCATGTGCCCGAAAACGTTCGGTTGTCATCCTGACCAGATGCCTAAACCACCTCATTTGGTTCCTCTCCATGTGGAGGAGCAGCGGCTTTACTTTGAGTTCCTCCCGGATGACAGAGCCTCTCACCCTATCTCTAAAGGAGAGCCCCGCCACCCGGCGGCGGAAACTCATTTCGGCCGCTTGTACCCGTGATCTTATCCTTTCGGTCATAACCCGAAGCTCATGACCATAGGTGAGGATGGGAACGTAGATCGACCGGTAAATTGAGAGCTTTGCCTTCCGGCTCAGCTCCTTCTTCACCACGACGGATCGATACAGCGTCCGATACAGGTCAGAATATGACCAAAAAGTTGATTTATTTCAGCAATTTAATTCAAAAAGTGAAACGTTTATATCATATACACACACAGATTGATATAGTTCAAGTGTTTATTCTTTTGAATTTTGATGATTATAACTTAAAACTGGTGAAAATACAAAAATCACTATCTCAGAAAGTTATGACCAATAAAATAAGGATTTTAGTACAAACATGAAAAGTATGAACATGTACAGCACTTAATACTTGGTCGGGGCTCCTTTTGCCTGATTTACTGCAGCAATCTTGGCGTGGAGTCGATCGGTCTGTGGCACACCTGCGGTGTTATGGAAGCCCAGGTTGCTTCTGATAGTGGCCTTCAGCTCTTCTGCATCGTTTGGTCTGACATATTGAATTTTCCTCTTGACAATATGTCATGGATTTTGTATGAGGTTGAGGTCAGACTAATTTTCTGGGCAACTAAGGAGAAGGAACACCATGAATTGATTAACGTGGACCCCGCCTTAAACAAGTTGAAAAACTTATTGGGGTGTTACCATTTAGTGGTCAATTGTACAGAATATGTACTGTACTGTGCAATCTACTAGTAAAAGTTTCAATCAATCAATCAAAAAAGATACCATGGTCCTTAAACCAGGTACTGATAGTTCTAGCAGTGTATGCAGGTGCCAAGTCCTGTTGGAAAATGAAATCTCCATTCCCATACGGTTGGTCAGCAGCGGGGTGGCTGTTTTGACCGTGAACCTCAGAAAAAAGTGGGCCAACACCATCAGAAAACATGGCACCCCAAACTTTACAGTAAAGTTTCCACAGCCAGTGAAAACTGGAATTTTACATGGATCGATACCCGGTACTACCTACGTCAGGGGTCACCGACGTGGTGCCCGCAAGGACCAGATGAGTCGCTCCCTGGCCTGTTCTAAAAATAGCTCAAATAGCAGCACTTACCAGTGAGCTCCCTCTATTTTTTAAATTGTATTTATTTACTAGCAAGCTGGTCTCGCTTTGCTCAACATTTTTAATTCTAAGAGAGACAAAACTCAAATAGAATTTGAAAATCCAAGAAAATATTTTTAAAGATTTGGTCTTCACTCGTTTGAATAGATTCATTTATTTTTTGACATTGCTTCTTTTAACTTTCAGAAAGACAATTTTAGAGAAAAAATACAACCTTAAAAATGATTTTAGGATTTTTAAACACATATACCTTTTTACCTTTTAAATTCCTTCCTCTTCTTTCCTGACAATTTAAATCAATGTTCAAGAAAATTCATTTTCTTTTTATTGTAAAGAATAATACATACATTTTAACTTAATTCTTCATTTTGGCTTCTGTTTTTTCGACAAAGAATATTTGCGAAATATTTCTTCAAACTTATTATGATTAAAATTAGAAAATAATATTCTGGCAAATCTAGAAAATCTGTAGAATCAAATGTAAATCTTATTTCAAAGTCTTTTGAACTTCTTTTAAAATTTTTGTTCTGGAAAATCTAGAAGAAATAATGATTTGTCTTTGTTAGAAATATATCCATCCATCCATCCATTTTCTACCGCTTATTCCCTTTTGGGATCGCGGGGGGCGCTGGCGCCTATCTCAGCTACAATCGGGCGGAAGGCAGGGTACACCCTGGACAAGTCGCCACCTCATCGCAGACAAGTCGCCACCTCATCGCAGTTGTTAGAAATATAGCTTGGTCCAATGTGCAGATTGGATTTTAACCTATTTAAAACATATCATCAAAAATATATATTTATTGTGAGAAATCACTAAGATGATCAGTGTTTCCACAAAGATAAATATCATTAATTATTAATAATAACATAGAGTTTAAGTTAAATTGAGCAAATTATCTATTTCTGGCAATTTATTTAAGTGTGTATCAAACTGGTAGCCCGTTGCATTAATCAGTACCCAAGAAGTAGCTCTTGGTTTCAAAAAGGTTGGTGACCCCTGACCTACATACTCCGGTCGGTACTTTTAAAAGTAGAGAATTCCGTACCCATCCCGAGTAAATATTTTTGATTCTTTTGAAGATAGTGGTTGTCATGTTCATTGTCAAAGTGGCTGACTCGTGTATTTAAGTAAAAGTGCTGAGCTGTGTGTGTAAAGGCGTTTATTAATGTGGTATTTGGATGTTTTTTTTTTTTCAGGAATTGTCATCCTCTTAAAAAAAACAGATGTGATCAGGATTATGCCTCTAATGGTTAGTTTTTTAAACATGTTGGAATTAGACGTCCTGCTTTGACATCACTAAATGTTGCCAATCCCTCATGAATTCATCCAAGATTAGATTGTTCATTGATAATCCACATGTGGAATATCTGATAATTAAATGTGTCTTTATTTTCGAAATGCTTCTTCTTCCTACATTAGGATTAGGTGGAGTGAACGTGATAGGGTTGTTTGCATCCTTACTTACAGAATGTTCTTTGTCATGTGGGTCATGAACATCATGTGCGTCCTGTATTTGACACGTGTATATGCTGATGGGCTATAGATAGATGGATGGATGGATGGATGGATGGACGGACGGACGGACGGACGGACGGACGGACGGATGGATGGATGGATAGATATATAGATGGATAGATAGATAGATAGATAGATAGATAGATAGATAGATAGATGGATGGATAGAAAGTAGGGGTGTGGGAAAAAATCGATTCGGATACGAATCAAATACGTTGTGCGATTCAGAATCGATTCTCATTTTAAAAAAATTGATTATTTTTTTTTTATATAAATTTTTATTTATGTATTTTTTTTATTTATTTTTTTTTTTCATCAATCCAACAAACCACTACACAGCAATACCATAACAATGCAATCCAATTCCAAAACCGAACCTGACCCAGCAACACTCAGAACTGCAACAAACAGAGCAATTGAGAGGAGACACAAACACCACACAGAACAAACCAAAAGTAGTGAAACAAAAATGAATATTATCAACAACAGTATCAATATTAGTTATAATTTCAGCATAGCAGTGATTAAAAATCCCTCACTGACATTATCATTAGACATTTATAAAAATAAAAAAATAAGAACAATAGTGTCACAGTGGCTTACACTTGCATCGCATCTCATAAGCTTGACAACACACTGTGTCCAATAGTTTCACAAAGATAAAATAAGTCATATTTTTGGTTCGTTAAATAGTTAAAACAAATTTACATTATTGCAATCAGTTGATAAAACATTGTCCTACATATGATCGACTGGCACGCATTGCATGGTGTTAAAGGCCTACTGAAACCCACTACTACCGACCACGCAGTCTGATAGTTTATATATCAATGATGAAATATTAACATTGCAACACATGCCAATACGGCCTTTTTAATTTACTAAATTGCAATTTTAAATTTCCCGGGAGTTTCGTCTTGAAAACGTTGTGTAATGATGACGTGTACGCAAGACGTCACGGTTTTTTAGTATGAGCGCTACGCACACACACAGCTAAATGTCGTCTACTTTAACCCCATAATTACACAGTATTTTGGACATCTGTGTTGCTGAATCTTTTGCAATTTGTTCAATTAATATTGGAGAAGTCACAGTAGCAAGATGGAGTTGGGAAGCTTTAGTCTTTAACCACACAAACACACGGTGATTCCATGTTTAAAATTCCCGGAGGTGAAAATTTACTATGGATCACAGCGGACATGGTTTCCGACCACTTGTCAACCAGCAGGTTTCGGTGAGAAAATCGTGGTTAAAAAGTCGCCACTTAACGGATATCAGCTGAGCTTGCGCCTCCCGTACAGCTGCCGTCGACTTCCCTGAGACACTGCGGCGTCAACACCCGGCTGTGGACGTACGCTTCCAACTATCATCCATCCATCCATCCATTTTCTACCGCTTATTCCCTTTCGGGGTCGCAGGGGGCACTGGCGCCTATCTCAGCTACAATCGGGCGGAAGGCGGGGTACACCCTGGACAAGTCGCCACCTCATCACAGGGCCAACACAGATAGACAGACAACATTCACACTCACATTCACACACTAGGGCCAATTTAGTGTTGCCAATCAACCTATCCCCAGGTGCATGTCTTTGGAAGTGGGAGGAAGCCGGAGTACCCGGAGGGAACCCACGCATTCACGGGGAGAACATGCAAACTCCACACAGAAAGATCCCGAGCCTGGATTTGAACCCAGGACTGCAGGACCTTCGTATTGTGAGGCAGACGCACTAACCCCTCTGCCACCGTGAATCCCCTTCCAACTATCAGGTACTGCTAAACTCACTAAAACACTAGCAACACAATAGAAAGATAAGGGATTTCCCAGAATAATCCTAGTAAATGTGTCTAAAAACATAAGAATCTGTCTCAATGCAACGTGATTGCAATCGCGTTTTTTTGTTGTTTTTTATTCCTAGTCCGTCGCTATCAATATCCTCAAACACAAATCTTTCATCCTCGCTCAAATTAATGGGGAAATTGTCGTTTTCTCGGTCCGAATAGCACTTTTTGTTGGAGGCTCCCATTAAAAACACTGTGAATATGTGAGGAGCCCTCAACATGTGACGTCATCTTCTGCGTCTTCTGGTAGAGGCAGGGCTTTTCTCCAGTTGGGAACTTTATCGTGGATGTTCTCTACTAAATCCTTTCAGCAAAAATATGACAATATCGCGAAATGATCAAGTATGACACATAGAATGGACCTGCTATCCCCGTTTAAATAAGAAAATCTCGCCGAGATCATTATCCATGCGTTTGTTACGTCTCGTCTTGATTACTGTAACGTATTATTTTCGGGTCTCCCCATGTCTAGCATTAAAAGATTACAGTTGGTACAAAATGCGGCTGCTAGACTTTTGACAAGAACAAGAAAGTTTGATCACATTACACCTGTACTGGCTCACCTGCACTGGCTTCCTGTGCACTTAAGATGTGACTTTAAGGTTTTACTACTTACGTATAAAATACTACACGGTCTAGCCCCAGCCTATATTGCCGATTGTATTGTACCATATGTCCCGGCAAGAAATCTGCGTTCAAAAGACTCCGGCTTATTAGTGATTCCTAGAGCCCAAAAAAAGTCTGCGGGCTATAGAGCGTTTTCCGTTCGGGCTCCAGTACTCTGGAATGCCCTCCCGGTAACAGTTCGAGATGCTACCTCAGTAGAAGCATTTAAGTCTCACCTTAAAACTCATCTGTATACTCTAGCCTTTAAATAGACCTCCTTTTTAGACCAGTTGATCTGCCGCTTCTTTTCTTTCTCCTATGTCCCCCCCTCCCTTGTGGAGGGGGTCCGGTCCGATGACCATGGATGAAGTACTGGCTGTCCAGAGTCGAGACCCAGGATGGACCGCTCGTCGGGACCCAGGATGGACCGCTCGCCTGTATCGGTTGGGGACGTCTCTACGCTGCTGATCCGCTTGAGATGGTTTCCTGTGGACGGGACTCTCGCTGCTGTCTTGGATCCGCTTGAACTGAACTCTTGCGGCTGTGTTGGAGCCACTATGGATTGAACTTTCACAGTATCATGTTAGACCCGCTCGACATCCATTGCTTTCGGTCCCCTAGAGAGGGGGGGTTGCCCACATCTGAGGTCCTCTCCAAGGTTTCTCAAAGTCAGCATTGTCACTGGCGTCCCACTGGATGTGAATTCTCCCTGCCCACTGCGTGTGAGTTTTCCTTGCCCTTTTGTGGGTTCTTCCGAGGATGTTGTAGTCGTAATTATTTGTGCAGTCCTTTGAGACATTTGTGATTTGGGGCTATATACTGTAAATAAACATTGATTGATTGATTGATTTCAGTAGGCCTTTAAAGCGGGCGCGACGACATGTTTAAGAAGACGTAAAAGGTATTGATCTTCACGGCACGCCCCCAATACTGTTGTCCCTTGTCCGTTAGCCCCGGGAGGGAGATTTGTGGGAGAGGCACTAAAATCCGGAAACTTTCCCGGAAAGATTGGGGGGTTCGGCAAGTATGCAGCTGAGCCACATCAAAGTGATCAAAGAGCCGCGGGTTGCCGACCCCTGCTATAGGGGTTCTGTAATAACTTGTGAAATTTTTCAAGAAAAAAAAATACAACAAGAAGGCAACAGGTCTTTTAAAATTGCTTTTTGACAGGAATGGCATTTTTTTTTCTCCCTGAAGAGCCTCGAAGTCACACTCGTTGCTGGACAAAACCTACAAACACTTTGTTTGTAGACACGCGAGACTGTCCTTGACAAATTGTGCAACTCCATTCGACAATGTTCCTGTCAATAATTCAAAGCCATGCTTTCTTTGGCTTGTCCTTCGGATGAATAACATCCAGAGTCCTAGCCTAAGACATATTTCTGAACACATCTGGTCTAAAAGTTAAACCCATTTTCTTCTAAATCCATCTTTCCTCCGTTTTACTGAAATCTTCGTGGAGGAAATGGTTGAGTTTTGATTTGTGGTAAGAATGTGTTGACGTTCTCGTGCTTCCGAACGAAACTACTGCAAAAAGTGGATGTACAATAAAATAGTGTAGCATCAGCTGGAAAACAAAGATCTTGAGGTTGAGTGATGGCTTGTGCAGCTGGGGGCGAAGTCTTGTGTTTCTTCTCGTGCAGACAAAACACATTTCGCTGTGCTGGCTGCACAAAAAAGCGACATGCCATTAACATCATTGTGGAATCCACTTAAGGCAGGGGTCGGCAACCCGCGGCTCCGGAGCCGCATGCGGCTCTTTGGCAACTCTGATGCGGCTCAGCTGCATAATCGTCGACCCCCCAGGCTGTTACGGGGCGATTCCGGATTTCGGTGCCTCTCCCGGACATCACCAGAGGTCAATGTTCACTGATTTTTGCTCGGACTACAACATTGAGGGCGTGCCGTGATGGCTTTACCTTTAACGTCCGCTACAACGTGTCATCGCGCCTGCCTTTCACGCAATGCCAACCGGACGCATGCATTTCGCTGCTTCTATCATCACATGTACGAGATTGCAAGGCATACTGGGTGGTACAGGTTACACTGAAGTTTGTGATATAAACAACTTTAACACTCTTACTAACACTCTTACACAACAAATACCCAGAATCCTTTGCATCCATGACTCTTCCTGACTATATTTTACACCACCGCGCCCCCAACCCGGCCCACCTCAACCGACGTACGGAGGGGTGTAGGTGGGGGGGGTCGTAAAATATATTCAGGAACAGTCATGGATGCAAAGGATTCTGGGTATTTGTTGTGTTGCGTTTATGTTTTGACTGTGAGGATGTTCTCCCGAAATGTGTTTGTCATTCTTGTTTGGTGTGGGTTCACAGTGTGGTGCATATTAGTAAAAGTGTTAAAGTTGTTTATATTACAACCTTCAGTGTAACCTGTATCACCCAGTATGCCTTGCAGTCGTGTACGTGTATCTGCGGAAGCCACATACAACATGTTGCTCTACTGGCAAGGAGTGTGTAGATGTTGTAGAAGGCGTCCAAGGCAATGGCTTCATAGCAAGCCATTATTATTGTTATCTGGGTGACCACCAGCAGATATTCGCTAGAACGGTTGCGGCTCCCATTGTCTTCTGTATTTAGTGAAACGGGTCAAAATGGCTCTTTGAGGGGTAAAGGTTGCCGACCCCTGACTTAAGGTGTTTAGTATTCATCAACGTGCCGACAGAGCTGCAGATGGACAAAATCTGACAGTATGTCGCACACCAGGACGGCGCTAATGGCAGCGGCGTCTGGCACGCTTTACCTCGCTTTATCTACAGATTTGGTCCGTCACAGTAGGAGACTGTAAAGGAATTTTGTGGGCTTAGTCTGGCCCTAAAATGACATTGACCCATATTTGGTGTCATGTTTCAAATCCATAGTGCTGTCTTTTTATGACACTGTAAATCTCTTTTAATCTCGTATTTTTAAAAATAGTACTTCACCAGTACTCTTTCCTGCCATTCATTGACATATACACACCATGTCACACATGTTTGTCCATTCACATACACCCATAATAACAACATGTTCACTCATTTACATGTTCATATCTATTTGTGGATTAAGATACCCACCCAATGTAAATACTGGTATGTCTATTCATTTACACACAGAATGTCAACCTGTCCACCCATTCACATGGTCCTATTGTTGTGTCCATGCAGGGTAAATACATGCATTATCAATCACGTACACACCTAGACACCCGTTTGTCAATTCGCATACACCCATAATATCAACCTATTCACATGGTCACATCCATTTCTGCATTCAGATACCCACCCAATGTACTGTAAATATGTGTAAGTCCAATCACATATACTCACACACACAATGTAAACACCTGTTTTTCCATTCACAAACACAGCTTTTATGTAACTAGTTGTCCGTTCACATACACTCATAATAACATGTTCACTCATTCACATGGTCATATCCATTTGTGCATTCAGATAAAAAATTTAAATACATGTATGTCCAATCGCATACACACGCAATATTAACTCTGGTATGTCCATTCATATACACACAGAATGTCAACCTGTCCACCCATTCACATGGTCCTATTTGTGTGTCCATGCAGGGTAAATATATGCATTATCAATCACATACACATCTAAACACCCGTTTGTCAATTCACATACACCCACAATATAATCCTAACCACTTCCGTTTCTGCATTCAGATATCCACCCAATGTAAATACTGGTATGTCCATTCATATGGTCCTATTAGTGTGTTTATGCAGGGTAAATGCATGCATTATCAATCACATACACACTTAAACAACCGTTTGTCCATTCATATACATACAAAATATCAACCTGTCCACCCATTCACATGGTCCAATTTGTGTATCCATGCAGGGTAAATAAATGCATTATCAATCACACACACCCCTAAACGCTTGTTTGTCAATTCACATACACCCACAATATCAACCTGGCCACATCCGTTTCTGCATTCATACCCACCTAGTGTAAATACTGGTATGTCCATTCATTTACACACAGAATGTCAACCTGTCCACCCATTCACATGGTCCTATTTGAGTGTCCATGCAGGGTAAATGCATGCATTATCAATCACATACACACCTAAACACTTGTTTGTCAATTCACATACACCCATCATATCAACCTGTCCACCTATTCACATGGTCATATCCGTCTCTGCATTCAGATACCCACCCAATGTAAATATGTGTAAGTCCAATCACATATACTCACACACACAATGTAAACACCTGTTTTTCCATTCACAAACACAGCTTGTACATAATTAGTTGTTCATTCACATACACCCATAATAACAACATGTTCACTCATTCACATGTTCATATCCATTTGTGAATTCAGATAGACAATTTAAATACATGTATGTCCAATCGCATACACATGCAATTTAAACACTGGTATGTCCATTCATATACGCACAGAATGTCAACCTGTCTACACATTCACATGGTCTTATTTGTGTGTCCATGCAGGGTAAATACATGCATTATCAATCACATACACACCTCAACACCCGTTTGTCAATTCACATACACCCATCATATCAACCTGTCCACCTATTCACATGGTCATATCCGTCTCTGCATTCAGATACCCACCCAATGTAAATATGTGTAAGTCCAATCACATATACTCACACACACAATGTAAACACCTGTTTTTCCATTCACAAACACAGCTTGTACATAATTAGTTGTCCATTCACATACACCCATAAAAACAACATGTTCACTCATTCACATGTTCATATCCATTTGTGAATTCAGATAGACAATTTAAATACATGTATGTCCAATCGCATACACATGCAATGTAAACACTGGTATGTCCATTCATATACGCACAGAATGTCAACCTGTCTACACATTCACATGGTCCTATTTGTGTGTCCATGCAGGGTAAATGCTTGCATTATCAATCACATACACACCTCAACACTTGTTTGTCAATTCACATACACCCATCATATCAACCTGTCCACCTATTCACATGGTCATATCCGTCTCTGCATTTAGATACCCACCCAATGTAAATATGTGTAAGTCCAATCACATATACTCACACACACGATGTAAACACCTGTTTTTCCATTCACAAACACAGCTTGTACATAACTAGTTTTCCATTCACATACACCCATAATAACAACATGTTCACTCATTCACATGGTCATATCCATTTGTACATTGAGATAAACAATTTAAATACATGTATGTCCAATCGCATACACACGCAATGTAAACTTCCTCTATGTCCATTCATATACACACAGAATGTCAACCTGTCCACCCATTCACATGGTCCTATTTGTGTGTCCATGCAGGGTAAATACATGCATTATCAATCACATACACATCTAAACACCCGTTTGTCAATTCACATACACCCACAATATAATCCTAACCACTTCCGTTTCTGCATTCACATATCCACCCAATGTAAATACTGGTATGTCCATTCATATGGTCCTATTAGTGTGTTTATGCAGGGTAAATGCATGCATTATCAATCACATACACACTTAAACAACCGTTTGTCCATTCATATACACACAAAATATCAACCTGTCCACCCATTCACATGGTCCAATTTGTGTATCCATGCAGGGTAAATAAATGCATTATCAATCACACACACCCCTAAACGCTTGTTTGTCAATTCACATACACTCACAATATCAACCTGGCCACATCCGTTTCTGCATTCATACCCACCTAGTGTAAATACTGGAATGTCCATTCATATACACACAGAATGTCAACCTGTCCACCCATTCACATGGTCCTATTTGTGTGTCCATGCAGGGTAAATACATGCATTATCAATCACATACACATCTAAACACCCGTTTGTCAATTCACATACACCCACAATATAATCCTAACCACTTCCGTTTCTGCATTCACATATCCACCCAATGTAAATACTGGTATGTCCATTCATATGGTCCTATTAGTGTGTTTATGCAGGGTAAATGCATGCATTATCAATCACATACACACTTAAACAACCGTTTGTCCATTCATATACACACAAAATATCAACCTGTCCACCCATTCACATGGTCCAATTTGTGTATCCATGCAGGGTAAATAAATGCATTATCAATCACACACACCCCTAAACGCTTGTTTGTCAATTCACATACACTCACAATATCAACCTGGCCACATCCGTTTCTGCATTCATACCCACCTAGTGTAAATACTGGAATGTCCATTCATATACACACAGAATGTCAACCTGTCCACCCATTCACATGGTCCTATTTGTGTGTCCATGCAGGGTAAATACATGCATTATCAATCACATACACATCTAAACACCCGTTTGTCAATTCACATACACCCACAATATAATCCTAACCACTTCCGTTTCTGCATTCAGATATCCACCCATTGTAAATACTGGTATGTCCATTCATATGGTCCTATTAGTGTGTTTATGCAGGGTAAATGCATGCATTATCAATCACATACACACTTAAACAACCGTTTGTCCATTCATATACACACAAAATATCAACCTGTCCACCCATTCACATGGTCCAATTTGTGTATCCATGCAGGGTAAATAAATGCATTATCAATCACACACACCCCTAAACGCTTGTTTGTCAATTCACATACACCCACAATATCAACCTGGCCACATCCGTTTCTGCATTCATACCCACCTAGTGTAAATACTGGAATGTCCATTTATATACACACAGAATGTCAACCTGTCCACCCATTCACATGGTCCTATTTGTGTGTCCATGCAGGGTAAATACATGCATTATCAATCACATACACATCTAAACACCCGTTTGTCAATTCACATACACCCACAATATAATCCTAACCACTTCCGTTTCTGCATTCAGATATCCACCCATTGTAAATACTGGTATGTCCATTCATATGGTCCTATTAGTGTGTTTATGCAGGGTAAATGCATGCATTATCAATCACATACACACTTAAACAACCGTTTGTCCATTCATATACACACAAAATATCAACCTGTCCACCCATTCACATGGTCCAATTTGTGTATCCATGCAGGGTAAATACATGCATTATCAATCACACACACCCCTAAACGCTTGTTTGTCAATTCACATACACCCACAATATCAACCTGGCCACATCCGTTTCTGCATTCATACCCACCTAGTGTAAATACTGGTATGTCCATTCATATACGCACAGAATGTCAACCTGTCCACCCATTCACATGGTCCTATTTGTGTGTCCATGCAGGGTAAATGCATGCATTATCAATCACATACACACCTCAACACTTGTTTGTCAATTCACATACACCCATCATATCAACCTGTCCACCTATTCACATGGTCATATCCGTCTCTGCATTCAGATACCCACCCAATGTAAATATGTGTAAGTCCAATCACATATACTCACACACACGATGTAAACACCTGTTTTTCCATTCACAAACACAGCTTGTACATAACTAGTTTTCCATTCACATACACCCATAATAACAACATGTTCACTCATTCACATGGTCATATCCATTTGTGCATTGAGATAAACAATTTAAATACAGGTATGTCCAATCGCATACACATGCAATGTAAACACTGGTATGTCCATTCATATACGCACAGAATGTCAACCTGTCTACACATTCACATGGTCTTATTTGTGTGTCCATGCAGGGTAAATACATGCATTATCAATCACATACACACCTCAACACTTGTTTGTCAATTCACATACACCCATCATATCAACCTGTCCACCTATTCACATGGTCATATCCGTCTCTGCATTCAGATACCCACCCAATGTAAATATGTGTAAGTCCAATCACATATACTCACACACACAATGTAAACACCTGTTTTTCCATTCACAAACACAGCTTGTACATAACTAGTTGTCCATTCACATACACCCATAATAACAACATGTTCACTCATTCACATGTTCATATCCATTTGTGAATTCAGATAGACAATTTAAATACATGTATGTCCAATCGCATACACATGCAATGTAAACACTGGTATGTCCATTCATATACGCACAGAATGTCAACCTGTCTACACATTCACATGGTCCTATTTGTGTGTCCATGCAGGGTAAATGCATGCATTATCAATCACATACACACCTCAACACTTGTTTGTCAATTCACATACACCCATCATATCAACCTGTCCACCTATTCACATGGTCATATCCGTCTCTGCATTCAGATACCCACCCAATGTAAATATGTGTAAGTCCAATCACATATACTCACACATACAATGTAAATACCTGTTTTTCCATTCACAAACACAAGTTGTACATAATTAGTTGTCCATTCACATACACCCATAATAACAACATGTTCACTCATTCACATGTTCATATCCATTTGTGAATTCAGATAGACAATTTAAATACATGTATGTCCAATCGCATACACATGCAATGTAAACACTGGTATGTCCATTCATATACGCACAGAATGTCAACCTGTCTACACATTCACATGGTCCTATTTGTGTGTCCATGCAGGGTAAATGCATGCATTATCAATCACATACACACCTCAACACCCGTTTGTCAATTCACATACACCCATCGTACCAACCTGTCCACCCACTCACATGGTCACATCCGTTTCTGCATTCAGATACCCACCCAGCTACTGTCAACATCTTGTGATCTGATTGGCTGTCACAATTATCTATCACCTGTATGTGCCCGCTCACTTACGGCGCACAGACGCCTGCATTGTTGATTCTGAAGGCCTCGGGCAGATTTGGTACAGCATGGCAACATAAGCTAGCTGAATTCTGATTGGATAAAAACTCTAACCTAAAAACAACAGTGCTGGAAGGTGCATAATATGTCATGAAGAGAATATGAATACTTTCAGATATTTAGGGAAAATAAATAGAAAAAAATCTTTAATTATGATCATGATTTCTGGTTATGTTAGGCCAGCAGAGAAGGCCTTGCTGGCCCTGACGGCACACTACTGACCTTTCCATTCACATAACAACGTCTGTCTTTCGATGTGCATACACATGACGTAAACATGTCCCCTAGTTGGGGCTATCTTCTTGCGTGCAAACATCCCTGACACCCTAATGGGATTATTTAGGATACAGCGTGTTCCTTTCATGAGGTTTTATGACGTGACAACACGTGAACGCAGGTCTGGTCTGGTCCTGATAAAAAAAAAAAAAACACACCATAGTAAGTCTGATGGATTTAGTGTGTTTGATGAGGATGACAGTTTGGAGAGTAGGTCAGTGTGTGTGTGCGTACCGGTGCACAGGCACGGGGTAAAAGTGTGGGCAGAAATATGTGTTTCTGGAACATTCTCCTCACTACAGACCCACTAAGGGTGCTGCTGGTTCATGTCAGTGTGCATCTTGTTAAATTTTTACTCCATTAGCCGCTGCTGTGTTGTGGTGTTTGTTGTGGTAGCAGTGTGGTAGACATGTCGGGGATTTAACCCGGGGCCTCATCCTGTTAGTGGTAGCCACTTTTATGGGGTGGCCCTAAGGGGACGCCAATTTTATGTGGTGGAAAAGTCCGAATCTTAAACAGGAACAATAGAGAGTTTGTTACAACAGTTTTAATTACTCACAATCAGATAGCACAAAGTTGGATTGAATCGATATAAAAACTGAGACGAAAGATGGTACACCCTCGTGAAAGAATTAAGAAAGAGCGCACACTAGGCTTGGTCTTCCCTTCTTGTTTATACACTCCATGTTGGCCTGATTTTGACATGACTTATGTAATTGTCCAATGTTCAATTATCACCCCACAAAAGAACTCGCACCTGGTCAGGGTGACTTGACCTCTTATGTCGTGTCCTTCCTAATGCATTTAGTTTGGAGATAACCACAGGACAGAAATTTTCCTCTACAGCAGCACGCATGTTCTTCTTCTAAAGGTTCCTGACACAGTAACGCTCTTGTTTTTTTTTTTTTAAACCATCTAAAGGCCTCATCAGGGACATGAAAGACGTTCTTGTAAGACGTCGATCTTTACTTCTACTGTCTGCTGCCGCTTTTTAGCAGACGACATGCTCTCATCTTTTGGATCGTGGTCTGAACGCGCCACCTTCTTAACCACTTTAGTGCGGTGTTGGTCATGAAAGCCAGCAAATGTTCTCTCTTGTGAGTGTGGCCTCCGGGGAATGATCAGCGATGGCAAAGCTTCGCATAACAAGCGCTGCTTTTATGAGGCGTTTTTGTGCTTTGCCAGTGCACATCAGCGTCAACAATGCATCCAGACCTGTTTCATTGTCCTGCCGTGGAGAAGTAATGGCCGTCTGGAGGCCAGAGAAGCCATTTGGGTCACGTGATTATCGAAGACAGTAGTAGTGAGCTTTTATGTTAGATTGTGCACAACAGCTATTCAAAGTTCATCAAGCATGAAGGCAGTCTTTGCTACGTGACTCGCCATCAGCATCAGTTAGCATGGCATCCATCCATCCATCCATTTTCTACCGCTTATTCCCTTGTGGGGTCGCGGGGGGCGCTGGCGCCTATCTCAGCTACAATCGGGCGGAAGGCGGGGTACACCCTGGACAAGTCGCCACCTCATCACAGGGCCAACACAGATAGACAGACAACATTCACACTCACATTCACAGACTATGGCCAATTTAGTGTTGCCAATCAAGATACAAAAACTTTAAAGCTTGCGAATGTGTTATATATTACATGTTAGTTTGGAACGATAGTTTGTAATGTTAGCCAGCTAGCCATGTTAGCTAACGTTAGTCTAAAATACTAAATATTTCAATACAAAAACTTTAAAGCTTGCAAATGTTATATAATATATTACATCATTACATGAAATCAAGCTTTAAGAAATCCAACGCAAAGTACAACAATATCCCATTGTGACAGCCTTCTCAAGCCGTCGTGTGGGTTCCAAGGACCGTCAAGGAAGGACATAGCGGCGGCACGTTTAGACTTCTTTATTTTTCAATAAAGACTGCCTTTCAGCTGCTCCGTCTGCCGCTCGCTCTTCCGCTTGCCTTTCTGCTTCGGGCGTCGTCGCCTCTCTCGCGCTCTCAGTCTTTCTCTCTCAGCGTCAGCTTCCCTCTGGCTCCTTCTCGTCTCTCCGCCTCTCTCTCTGACGTTCACGGCTGTCGTTCTTCTATACAGTGCGAGAGGATTACTCAATTGTCCCCAGGTGCGCGAACCACGCACCTGATCTTGATTGGGGCATCGCTCCCGGTGCGCTCCGCATAAATGACTTCAATAAAATATTATCAGGTAAAAGCCAAATCAAAAAGGTGGGTCTTAAGCCTGCTCTTGAAAACATGAACGTTCTCCACAGCTCTGAGGCCCTCCGGCCATACTTGCCAGCCCTCCCGATTTCCCGGGAGACTTCCCAATTTCAGTGCCCTTCACGAAAATCTCCCGGGGCAGCCATGCTCATGAATTTCTCCCAATTTCCACCCGGGCAACAATATTGGGGGCGTGCCTTAAAGGCACTGCCTTTAGCGTACTCTCTCACATGAAAATGGGACTATTAAATATGTCTCCGTTATCCATAGGTTCATCTATAACCCATAAAGTAGGCAGGCAAGGAGCTATTTTTCAGCGTGTTTATTCCAGCCGGCACGTTAATAAACTGACACACAACATCCGGATTCCCATCATGCATTGCTTCAAAACTACGGCAAGTCGTAATGTCCAAAAACATAACAGAGACGAAGCAGAAGAACGAAGAATAGAGTCATGGCGACGACGAGTAAGAAGAAGAAGTACGCTTGCAAGTTCCAAAATTATTGGAAAAAAATTATTGTAGGTCAGACTTCTCCATTAAACACTGTGGCCGAACGGATATACTCATTCATGAACGGATTATATATGTGTGTGTGTGTGTGTGTGTGTGTGTGTGTGTGTGTGTGTGTGTGTGTGTGTGTGTGTGTGTGTGTGTGTGTGTGTATAGTATATATATGTATATGTGCATATGTATATATGTGTATATATATATATATATATGTATATACATATGTATAAATAATTGTATGTGTGTGTGTGTATATATATATATATATATATATATATAGGGGTGACATGTGGCCGTGCGCAACTCGAGGGTCCCTGGTTCAATCCCCACCTAGTACCAACCTCGTCACGTCCGTTGTGTCCTGAGCAAGACACTTCACCCTTGCTCCTGATGGGTGCTGGTTTGCGCCTTGCATGGCAGCTCCCTCCATCAGTGTGTGAATGTGTGTGTGAATGGGTGAATATGAAAGTAGTGTTAAAGCGGTTTGAGTACTTTGAAGGTAGAAAAGCGCTGTACAAGTAAAACCCATTTACCATTTATTTGTCATTTATATATATATATATATATATATATATATATATATATATATATATATATATATATATGTATATCTATATATGTATTAGGGCTGCAAATCTTTGGGTGTCCCACGATTCGATTCAATATCGATTCTTGGGGTCGCGATTCGATTATAAATCGATATTTTCGATTCAACGCGATTCTCGATTCAGAAACGATATTTTTCCGATTCAAAAGGATTCTGTATTCATTCAATACATAGGATTTCAGCAGGATCTACCCCAGTCTGCTGACATGCTAGCAGAGTAGTATATTTTTTTTAAAAAGCTTTTATAATTGTAAAGGACAATGTTTTATCAACTGATTGCAATAATGTAAATTTGTTTTAACTATTTAACGAACCAAAAATATGACTTATTTTATCTTTGTGAAAACATTGGACACAGTGTGTTGTCAAGCTTATGAGATGCGATGCAAGTGTAAGCCACTGTGACACTATTGTTCTTTTTTAAAATTTTTATAAATGTCTAATGATAATGTCAGTGAGGGATTTTTAATCACTGCTATGCTGAAATTATAACTAATATTGATACTGTTGTTGAGAATATTCATTTTGTTTCACTACTTTTGGTTTGTTCTGAGTCGTGTTTGTGTCTTCTCTCAATTGCTCTGTTTATTGCAGTTCTGAGTGTTGCTGGGTCAGGTTTGGTTTTGGAATTGGATTGCATTGTTATGGTATTGCTGTGTAGTGGTTTGTTGGATTGATAAGTAAAATAATTGAAAAAATCGATTTCTTAAAAATGTGAATCGATTCAGAATCACACAACTTGAGAATCGCGATTCAAATTCGAATCGATTTTTTTTCCCACACCCCTAATATATATATATATATATATATATATATAGATATATATATATATATAGATATAGATAGATAGATATATAAAAAAGAAATACTTGAAATACCCCCACCTCCCGAATTCGGAGACCTCAAATATTCTCGAAAGATGCCATCTCGTGACTTTTGCACCAGACAGCGCCCCCTTGGTTCTGTTGGTGAACAAAGCACATTTATTTCCTCAGTAGTTTTATGTTGAAGCTTTTCCTGCTACAAATAGAAAATGCACGTTTAATGAAAGTAATCCATAAGAGCGACGCACAGGAAGCGCCAAACAATTAAACAAGCTTTTGCCAATTACTTAAATTACATTTTTCTCCCCTCTCTTCACAATTACATTTGGCCTGCAATGTTTCTTTGTGATGAAGTCTAAACTGCATTCGGGATTAAGAGACCTATGCTTCAACGACCCCCATGTAATTATCCCCCCCCGCCCTCCAACACACACACACCATTGTTTTCGTCTTAATTGCATTAAATGTGCTGATTCAGCTGTGTTGAAGAGGAAACAAATCTCATTAAAGTCTTGAGAATTAGCACACAAGACTTGACGGCGGTTATAAAACAAACTATCAGTGTGTTCTCATCTTTTGACTTCTACCTTCTTCAGTCTTCATGGCCGCCGTTCGGGGTAATCTTGTCCTGCTCATTAGAGAAAACACGTGCTTCGTCTCAATTGGTGCACTTGTGTACTTACTTGGTCTACTTAAGTCTTTTGAATGCTGAAACGGACGCTAAAAATGCAGTACCCTGATGTTGCCGTCAAAACTCTCAAAATGATTATACATATACAACATACAGACAATGTTAGTGATATAAATATGGCCGACGATACTATTGTGAACGTCTCTGAGTGGGGGAGGGTTCTCCTGGTGCCGACAGATTGGAGCAAGTATTTTTATTTTGCATACACAAATATGACATGCAATATATTTACGACTTTTCAGTCCCGTGTGTCTCAGTGCGTGCTTTCTATCTCCAACTCCCGACTACTTGCCTCGTCCCGGCTGTTGTTAATAAAGGCGACAGGTGATTATATTAAAAAAAGGCCCAGCTGGGCCATCTACTCACCCGCCTTTGTCTTCGAGGTCGGTCCTTGCACACCCCGCTCTGCGGAAGCCCCGGAAGCCAACTATCGTTTGTGATAATGCATGTTGATGACACAATTTAGCTGTGTCTCACAATGTAAGAACAGCTGTGCCCTCAACATAATGTAGCAGTCTTGCGGCTAATGTCCCTCTACAGTGCAAAGCCACTACACTACTTTGTTTACATTTATCACTATCTCTCGAGTAGCTAAACATGCTACATTGCACATTGGCAGATGATACTTAAGGCTAATCATTAACCGCAAAGTGGAGCTCTTGAATGTAAATAAGCATTGGCGGAACAATACAAAGATCGATAGTAAAGTTGTGTATGGTATCAGCATATGGCCGATACTTTCTTATCATAAAAAATATATTTTGTCATTTTTTTGTTATTTTTAACTTAGGAATTAATAACAATAATAATAACGGATTCGATTCATACAGGGCTTTTCTAGACACTCAAAGCGCTTCACAGAGAAGTGAGAACCCATCATTCATTCACACCTGGTGGTGGTAAGCTACATTTGTAGCCACAGCTGCCCTGGGGTAGACTGACGGAAGCGTGGCTGCTAATTTGCGCCTAATCAAAAAGTCACTGGACACAGCAGGACTTACAGGGTAAAAGCCAAAGTACTTATATCAGAGCCAATAATAAGTTAAAGTACCAATGATTGTCACACACAGACTAGGTGTGGTGAAATTTGTCCTCTGCATTTGACCCATCCCCTTGCTCGTCCCCTGGGAGGTGAGGGGAGTAGTGAGCAACAGCGGTGGCCGCGCCCAGGAATCATTTTTGGTGATTTAACCCCCAATTCCAACCCTTGATGCTGAGTGCCAAGCAGGGAGGTAATGGGTCCCATTTTTTAGTCTTTGGTATGACTCGGGGTTTGAACACACTGTCTGTAGTCCCTTGCCAGTCATTGTGTGTTGGCAGTATTGTGTCCTCAACAACTGTCACCATCCCTTCACCGAACTACTGATATCTTGGCGGCAAAAACAGCATCATTAGCACCTCCCTCGGGCGTGGCTAAGAGGGGAGGAGTATATTTATAGCTAGAAAAGTGCAGGTTGGATTGTAACCTATTTAAAACATGACATCAAAAATATATATTTATTGTGAGAAATCATTAAGATGATCAGTATGTCTACAAAGATAAATATAATTAATTATTAATAATCACATAGAGTTAAAGGTAAATTGAGCAAATTGGCTATTTCTGGCAATTTATTTAAGTGTGTATCAAACTGGTAGCCCTTCGCATTAATCAGTACCCAAGAAGTAGCTCTTGGTTTCAAAAAGGTTGGTGACCCCAGCCATAGATGTTACTGTCACATATGCATGTACAGTAGATGGCAGTATTGTCCTGTTTAAGAGTGTCACAACATTGCTGTTTACTGCAGACGAACTGGCGTGGCGTAGTGGAAGAGCGGCCGTGCGCAACCCAAGGGTACCTGGTTCAATCCCCACCTAGTAACAACCTCGTTGTGTCCTGAGCAAGACACTTCACCCTTGCTCCTGGTGGGTGCTGGTTAGCGCCTTGCAAGGCTGCTCCCTCCATCAGTGTGTGAATGTGTGTGTGAATGGGTAAATGTGGAAGTAGTGTCAAAGCGCTTTGAGTACCTTGAAAGTAGAAAAGCGTTTAACCTAGTGGGTTTCAGTAGGCCTTTATTTGTTTTGTAATTAATGTACATCAGAGCTATTCTATTTTTTGTATTTAGTGTATTAGATTCTGCAACTAGTGTTTGGATCCCACTGTACGCGATATCTGAAGAGCCTGGAAAAAAAGTATACTCTTTTGCATGTGACGAATAAACTTTGAACCCTGAACCTTGAACCCTTGTGTACTCAGAGTGTAGGCTCTGCTTGCTGCACAACAGTCATCTTGGCTTGCTTTACTACTATTATCTAACAGAAAACAAGCAAAACCTTTTTAAAGAGGACCTATTATGCAATATTTTATTACTCATTTGTACCTGTTTTGGTTGTGTTTGGGATCTTTGTCCAGTCCATCCATCCATCCATCCATCCATCATCTTCCGCTTATCCGAGGTCGGGTCGCGGGGGCAACAGCCTAAGCAGGGAAACCCAGACTTCCCTCTCCCCAGCCACTTCGTCTAGCTCTTCCCGGGGGATCCCGAGGCGTTCCCAGGCCAGCCGGGAGACATAGTCTTCCCAACGTGTCCTGGGTCTTCCCCGTGGCCTCCTACCGGTTGGACGTGCCCTAAACACCTCCCTAGGGAGGCGTTCGGGTGGCATCCTGACCAGATGCCCGAACCACCTCATCTGGCTCCTCTCGATGTGAAGGAGCAGCGGCTTTACTGTGAGTTCCTCCCGGATGGCAGAGCTTCTCACCCTATCTCTAAGGGAGAGCCCCGCCACACGGCGGAGGAAACTCATTTCGGCCGCTTGTACCCGTGATGTTATCCTTTCGGTCATGACCCAAAGCTCATGACCATAGGTGAGGATGGGAACGTAGATCGACCGGTAAATTGAGAGCTTTGCCTTCCGGCTCAGCTCCTTCTTCACCACAACGGACCGGTACAACGTCCGCATTACTGAAGACGCCGCACCGATCCGCCTGTCCAGTCCACCAGCAGCAAACTTCAAAAGTATTGTGCGGGACTTTAGTACCAACTCCATTAAAGGCCTACTGAAACCCACTACTACCGACCACGCAGTCTGATAGTTTATATATCAATGATGAAATATTAACATTGCAACACATGCCAATACGGCCTTTTTAATTTACTAAATTGCAATTTTAAATTTCCCGGGAGTTTCGTCCTCGAAACGATGTGTCATGATGACGTTTACGCAAGACGTCACAGGTTTTTAGGAAGTATGAGCGCTGCACACACACACAGCTAAAAGTCGTCTGCTTTAACCGCATAATTACACCGTATTTTGGAGATCTGTGTTGCTGAATCTTTTGCAATTTGTTCATTTAATATTGGAGAAGTCAAAGTAGCAAGATGGAGTTGGGAAGCTTTAGCCTTTAGCCACACAAACACACGGTGATTCCTTGTTTAAAATTCACGGAGTTGAAACTTTACTATGGATCACAGCGAACATGGATCCCAACCGAATGTCGACCAGCAGGTTTCGGTGAGAAAATTGTGGTAAAAAGTTGCTTCTTACCTGAGATCAGCATAGCTTGTGCCGTCCATAAAGCTGCCGTCGACTTCCTTGAGACACTGCGCGTCAACACACCCGTGGACAAACCCTTCCGACTATCAGGTACTATTAATCTCACTAAAACACTAGCAACACAATAGAAAGATAAGGGATTTCGCAGAATTATCCTAGTAAATGTGTCTAAAAACATCTGAATCCGTCCCAATGCAATAGCGTTTTTTTGTTTTGTTTGTTTTTTCTAGTCCGTCGCTATCAATATCCTCAAACACGAATCTTTCTTCCTCGCTCAAATTAACGGGGAAATTGTCGTTTTCTCGGTCCGAATAGCACTTTTTGTTGGAGGCTCCCATAAAAAACAATGTGAATATGTGAGGAGCTGCTACGTCCGGTAGAGGCAGGGCATTTCTCTGAGCACTGAAAGTTGCCAACTTTATCGTGGATGTTCTCTAGTAGTAGTAAGTAGTAGTAGTAGTAAATTATATTTATATAGCGCTTTTTCTCTAGTGACTCAAAGCGCTTTACATAGTGAAACCCAATATCTAAGTTACATTTAAACCAGTGTGGGTGGCACTGGGAGCAGGTGGGTAAAGTGTCTTGCCCAAGGACACAACAGCAGTGACTAGGATGGCGGAAGCGGGAATCGAACCTGCAACCCTCGAGTTGCTGGCACGGCCGCTCTACCAACCGAGCTATGCCGCCTCTACTAAATCCTTTCAGCAAAAATACGGCAATATCGGGAACTGATCAAGTATGACACTTAGAATGGACCTGCTATCCCCGTTTAAATAAGAAAATCTCATTTCAGTAGGCCTTTAGACATTCCGACCAAGCTGCAAGAGTCGGTCCAGTAATCATGTGGATCCGTCATGACAACACCGCCATGTGTCCTATTAAGCTAATTGATGGCTATTTCCTAAACGCTGCAGGTAGGCATTGATTGCGCGGAGCTGACGACTGGCCGGCTAGTTGTTGTGTATTTGTAACTTCAGAGTACCGCTCCCACGTTGTGTGCTACGGAAGATGAGTTGTGCGGGGGAGCACTCCGGCCTATTGATCCGTGACGCTTTTTCCCGATGGATATTTGCCCTCGGCTCGTTAGTACAAATAACGACCAATCAATATGTACCGTGCTTCCTGGGCTAGTCCTCTTAGCGCCTGATTTATGTCGCCACAACGCTTACCGGCCAATCAATTTGGCCAATCGAGCCCCCCTCCCTTCCGCAATCTGCACTTAAATATGTTTACATTGCTTTTAATTGGCCGCACGTAGCGGCGTGACCTGATTGGCTGCCGGCATGACTGCTGAGTTTGAGTACCCCGCTGCTTTATTGACTGCTCGTGTGCATTTGCATTGATTTGCGCTTTGACACGCGGCCATCCATCATCGTGATGGCGACCACAGTCCGTCCCTTTTGACCCGCACATTCTGGAGACCATTCGCCATCCCCACTCATCTTTTCACGAGGACTAATTGTTGGAGTTTGCCCAACCAGTCTACATGTGCTTTGTGGACTTGGAGAAGGCATTCGACCGTGTCCCTCGGGAAGTCCTGTGGGGAGTGCTCAGAGAGTATGGGGTATCGGACTGTCTTATTGTGGCGGTCCGCTCCCTGTACGATCAGTGTCAGAGCTTGGTCCGCATTGCCGACAGTAAGTCGAACACATTTCCAGTGAGGGTTGGACTCCGCCAAGGCTGTCCTTTGTCACCGATTCTGTTCATAACTTTTATGGACAGAATTTCTAGGCGCAGTCAAGGCGTTGAGGGGTTCCGGTTTGGTAACCGCAGGATTAGGTCTCTGCTTTTTGCAGATGATGTGGTCCTGATGGCTTTATCTGACCGGGATCTTCAGCTCTCGCTGGATCGGTTCGCAGCCGAGTGTGAAGCGACCGGAATGAGAATCAGCACCTCCACGTCCGAGTCCATGGTTCTCGCCCGGAAAAGGGTGGAGTGCCATCTCCGGGTTGGGGAGGAGACCCTGCCCCAAGTGGAGGAGTTCAAGTACCTAGGAGTCTTGTTCACGAGTGAGGGAAGAATGGATCGTGAGATCGACAGGCGGATCGGTGCGGCGTCTTCAGTAATGCGGACGTTGTACCGATCCGTTGTGGTGAAGAAGGAGCTGAGCCGGAAGGCAAAGCTCTCAATTTACCGGTCGATCTACGTTCCCATCCTCACCTATGGTCATGAGCTTTGGGTCATGACCGAAAGGATAAGATCACGGGTACAAGCGGCCGAAATGAGTTTCCTCCGCCGGGTGGCGGGGCTCTCCCTTAGAGATAGGGTGAGAAGCTCTGCCATCCGGGAGGGACTCAAAGTAAAGCCGCTGCTCCTCCACATCGAGAGGAGCCAGATGAGGTGGTTCGGGCATCTGGTCAGGATGCCACCCGAACGTCTCCCTAGGGAGTTGTTTAGGGCACGTCCAACCGGTAGGAGGCCACGGGGAAGACCCAGGACACGTTGGGAAGACTATGTCTCCCGGCTGGCCTGGGAACGCCTCGGGATCCCCCGGGAAGAGCTAGACGAAGTGGCTGGGGAGAGGGAAGTCTGGGTTTCCCTGCTTAGGCTGTTGCCCCCGCGACCCGACCTCGGATAAGCGGAAGATGATGGATGGATGGATGGATAATTGTTGGACCACGTCAACGTTGATCAAGTCAACATGTGACAGGTTTCCCTTTGACAGCTTGTCTGAATCAGAGTTTTAGGACGTCGCTGTGAATGGAAGGAAGTGATCCGTCCCAAGAGCGGCGCTCCGGTCACAGCCGGGCCCATTACTTAGAACACCGGGGTGGTTTCTGGCCGCCTGTGGTTTTGGTTTCCATAGCTGACCTCAGGAAGCGGTGATGACAAACGTGTGTAATAAAGACGCCACCTTGCTCTGCATGGAAGTTTTAATGTCTTGCTACTTGTTCTCCCGTAGGAAGTTCTCACGTCTTTCTGCTGACATTCTATTATCTTTGTCCTGAGCTGTGTCTCACGCCCTTGAGTACTTACTCAGTCTTTCACTATCAAGACTTAAAGGCTTACTGAAACCCACTACTACCCACCACACAGTCTGATAGTTTATATATCAATGATGAATTAACATTGCAGCACATGCCAATACGGCCTTTTTAGTTTACTAAATTGCAATTTTAAATTTCCCGCGGAGTTTCTCGTTGAAAACGTCGCGGAATGATGACGAGTGACGCCACGGACTGTCAGGAAATATTAGCGCAGCACTATTTGCGGCTAAAAGTCGTCTCCTTTCATCGCGCAATTAAGCATTATTCTGGACATCTGTGTTGTTGAATATTTTGCAATTTGTTCAATTAATAATGGAGAAGTCAAAGTTTGATTGATTGATTGATACTTTTATTAGTAGATTGCACAGCACAGTATATATTCCGTACAATTGACCACTAAATGGTAACACCCGAATAAGTTTTTCAACTTGTTTAAGTCGGGGTCCACGTTAATCAATTCATGGTAAGAAAGTAGAAAGATAAAGTTGGGAAGCTTTAGCCTTTAGCCACACAAACACACTGTGATTTTTTGTTTAAAATTCTCGGAGGTGAAGCTTTACTATGGATCATAGCGGTCAAGCGAACATGGATCCCGACCACTTGTCAACCGGCAGGTTTCTGTGAGAAAATTGTGTTAAAAAGTCGCCTCTTACCGGAGATCTGTAAAGTTTGCGTCCTCAGACACTGGCCTCAAGATACCGGAGGACACACCCCTCCGACTATCAGGTACTATATAATCTCACTAAAACACTAGCAACACAATAGAAAGATAAGGGATTTCCCAGAATTATCCTAGTAAATGTGTCTAAAAACCTCTGAATCCGTACCAATGTAATCGCCTTTATTTTTATTTTATTTTATTTTTTTTTAGTCCTTCGCTATCAATATCATCATCCACGAATCTTTCATCCTCGCTCAAATTAATGAAGAAATTGTCGTTTTCTCTTGCTGCTGGAGGCTCCAATTATAAACAACGTGAGGACGTGAAGAGCCCTCACACTTGTGACGTCATCGTCTGCGACTTCCGGTAAAGGCAAGGCTTTTTTATCAGCACCAAAAGTTGCGAACTTTATCGTGGATGTTCTCTACTAAATCCTTTCAGCAAAAATATGGCAATATCGCGAAATGATCAAGTATGACACATAGAATGGACCTGCTATCCCCGTTTGAATAAGAAAATCTCATTTCAGTAGGCCTTTAACGTTCAGTAGCCCGTAATTCCCAAACATTCAAATAGTGAGTGTGCAATGATGGACACCTACCAGCCTCAATAGTCGCCATTAAAAATGAGCGAAGATGCTTGTAAATTGTAAACCGATCGTCATTTTCGGTCAGTGCGCAACAACAGCAGTGTTTCCTACGAGACTGTAATATATAGAGGTGGCAGTATGACGTCCACACATTATCGTCAAATTTGCATAAACTGCCATGATGCATTTGCAAAATGTCAGTAAAAAAACATACCACAACAGATAAGCTTTCAACTGTCACGTGTTTTTGTTTTTTGATGTCTTAAACAAGACAGAGTCACCACCAACGAGTAAGGATGGGAATTAATATTTTTTACAATTCCAATTCCGATTCTGCTTGTTGATTTGGTTCTTTATCAATTCTCATTTGGATAAAAGGATGACAGAACCAGTTAAAAAACGTTAAATGTGTTTGGCTCCCCTGACAAGGACCAGGTTTTGGTGGACAAAGACAAGAGGACACAATATTTGATTGGTTTTTGGCTGGTGACAAAAGGACTTAGGCCAAGGATTGGGTCAACAAAGATTCAAAACTTGAGGGGTCAAGGGACACAGTAAGACCATGAGTGTTTGGTCAAAACACAAATGCAAGGACTCAAGGGTTTGGTTCCCCTGACAAGGACCAGGTTTTGGTGGACAAAGACAAAGGGACACATTATTTGATTGTTTTTTGGCCGGTGACAAAGGGACTTAGGCCAAGGATTGGGTCAACAAAGATCCAAAACTTAAAGGGTTTCGGGGACATAGCAAGACCATGAGTATTTGGTCAAGACACAGATGCAAGGACTCAAGGGTTTGGTTCCCCTGACAAAGACCAGCTTTTGGTGGACAAAGACAAAGGGACACAATATTTTATTGGTTTTTGGCTGGTGACAAAAGGATTGGGTCAACAAAGATGCAAAACTTGAGGGTTTAGGGATCATAATAAGACCATGAGTATTTGGTCAAGACACAGATGCAAGGACTCAAGGGTTTGGTTCCCCTGACAAAGACGAAAGGACACAACATTTGATTGGTTTTTGGCTGGTGACAAAAAGACTTAGGCCAAGGATTGGGTCAACAAAGATGCAAAACTTCAGTGTTTCGTGGACATAGTAAGACCATGAGTATTTGGTCAAGACACAAATGCAAGGACTCAAGGGTTTGTTTACCCTGAAAAGGACCAGGTTTTGTTGGACGAAGACAAAGAGATACAATATTTGGTTGTTTTTTGGCTGATGACAAAAGGACTTAAGCCAAGGGTTGGGTCAACAAAGATGCAAAACTTGAGGGTTGTAGGGATCATAGTAAGACCATGAGTATTTGGTCAAGACACAGATGCAAGGACTCAAGGGTTTGGTTCCCCTGACAAAGACCAGCTTTTGGTGGACAAAGACAAAGGGACACAATATTTTATTTGTTTTTGGCTGGTGACAAAAGGATTGGGTCAACAAAGATCCAAAACTTGAGGGTTTAGGGATCATATAAGACCATGAGTATTTGGTCAAGACACAAATGCAAGGACTCAAGGGTTTGGTTCCCCTGACAAGGACCAGGTTTTGGTGGACAAAGACGAAAGGACACAACATTTGATTGGTTTTTGGCTGGTGACAAAAGGATTGGGTCAACAAAGATGCAAAACTTGAGGGTTTAGGGATCATATAAGACCATGAGTATTTGGTCAAGACACAGATGCAAGGACTCAAGGGTTTGGTTCCCCTGACAAAGACCGGCTTTTGGTGGACAAAGACGAAGGGACACAATATTTTATTGGTTTTTGGCTGGTGACAAAAGGATTGGGTCAACAAAGATGCAAAACTTGAGGGTTTAGGGATCATAATAAGACCATGAGTATTTGGTCAAGACACAGATGCAAGGACTCAAGGGTTTGGTTCCCCTGACAAGGACCAGGTTTTGGTGGACAAAGACGAAAGGACACAACATTTGATTGGTTTTTGGCTGGTGACAAAAAGACTTAGGCCAAGGATTGGGTCAACAAAGATGCAAAACTTCAGGGTTTCGTGGACATAGTAAGACCATGAGTATTTGGTCAAGACACAAATGCAAGGACTCTAGGGTTTGTTTACCCTAACAAGATCAGGTTTTGTTGGACAACGATGAAGAGACACAATATTTTATTGGTTTTTGGCTGGTGACAAAAGGACTTAGGCCAAGGATTGGGTCAACAAAGATGCAAAACTTGAGAATTTCGGGGACATAATTAAACCATATGTATTTGGTCAAGACACAGATGCAAAGACTCAAGGGTTTGGTTCCCCTGAAAAGGACCAGGTTTTGTTGGACAAAGACAAAGGGACACAATATTTGATTGTTTTTTGGCTGGTGACAAAAAGACTTAGGCCAAGGATTGGGTCAACAAAGATGCAAAACTTGAGGGTTTAGGGGACATAGTAAGACCATGAGTATTTGGTCAAGACACAGATGCAAGGACTCAAGGGTTTGGTTCCCCTGACAAGGACCAGGTTTTGGTGGACAAAGACAAAGGGACACATTATTTGATTGTTTTTTGGCCGGTGACAAAGGGACTTAGGCCAAGGATTGGGTCAACAAAGATCCAAAACTTGAGGGTTTCGGGGACATAGCAAGACCATGAGTATTTGGTCAAGACACAGATGCAAGGACTCAAGGGTTTGGTTCCCCTGACAAAGACCAGCTTTTGGTGGACAAAGACAAAGGGACACAATATTTTATTGGTTTTTGGCTGGTGACAAAAGGATTGGGTCAACAAAGATGCAAAACTTGAGGGTTTAGGGATCATAATAAGACCATGAGTATTTGGTCAAGACACAGATGCAAGGACTCAAGGGTTTGGTTCCCCTGACAAAGACGAAAGGACACAACATTTGATTGGTTTTTGGCTGGTGACAAAAAGACTTAGGCCAAGGATTGGGTCAACAAAGATGCAAAACTTCAGGGTTTCGTGGACATAGTAAGACCATGAGTATTTGGTCAAGACACAAATGCAAGGACTCAAGGGTTTGTTTACCCTGAAAAGGACCAGGTTTTGGTGGACAAAGACAAAGAGATACAATATTTGGTTGTTTTTTGGCTGATGACAAAAGGACTTAAGCCAAGGGTTGGGTCAACAAAGATCCAAAACTTGAGGGTTTCGGGGACATAGCAAGACCATGAGTATTTGGTCCAGACACAGATGCAAGGACTCAAGGGTTTGGTTCCCCTGACAAAGACCAGCTTTTGGTGGACAAAGACAAAGGGACACAATATTTTATTGGTTTTTGGCTGGTGACAAATGGATTGGGTCAACAAAGATGCAAAACTTGAGGATTTAGGGATCATATAAGACCATGAGTATTTGGTCAAGACACAGATGCAAGGACTCAAGGGTTTGGTTCCCCTGACAAAGACCGGCTTTTGGTGGACAAAGACGAAGGGACACAATATTTTATTGGTTTTTGGCTGGTGACAAAAGGATTGGGTCAACAAAGACGCAAAACTTGAGGGTTTAGGGATCATAATAAGACCATGAGTATTTGGTCAAGACACAGATGCAAGGACTCAAGGGTTTGGTTCCCCTGACAAAGACGAAAGGACACAACATTTGATTGGTTTTTGGCTGGTGACAAAAAGACTTAGGCCAAGAATTGGGTCAACAAAGATGCAAAACTTCAGGGTTTCGTGGACATAGTAAGACCATGAGTATTTGGTCAAGACACAAATGCAAGGACTCAAGGGTTTGTTTACCCTGAAAAGGACCAGGTTTTGTTGGACAAAGACAAAGAGATACAATATTTGGGTTTTTTTGGGCTGATGACAAAAGGACTTAAGCCAAGGGTTGGGCCAACAAAGATGCAAAACTTGAGGGTTGTAGGGATCATAGTAAGACCATGAGTATTTGGTCAAGACACAGATGCAAGGACTCAAGGGTTTGGTTCCCCTGACAAAGACCAGCTTTTGGTGGACAAAGACAAAGGGACACAATATTTTATTGGTTTTTGGCTGGTGACAAAAGGATTGGGTCAACAAAATTGCAAAACTTGAGGGTTTAGGGATCATATAAGACCATGAGTATTTGGTCAAGACACAGATGCAAAGACTCAAGGGTTTGGTTCCCCTGACAAAGACCGGCTTTTGGTGGACAAAGACAAAGGGACACAATATTTTATTGGTTTTTGGCTGGTGACAAAAAGACTTAGGCCAAGGATTGGGTCAACAAAGATGCAAAACTTCAGGGTTTCGTGGACATAGTAAGACCATGAGTATTTGGTCAAGACACAAATGCAAGGACTCTAGGGTTTGTTTACCCTAACAAGATCAGGTTTTGTTGGACAACGATGAAGAGACACAATATTTTATTGGTTTTTGGCTGGTGACAAAAGGACTTAGGCCAAGGATTGGGTCAACAAAGATGCAAAACTTGAGAATTTCAGGGACATAATTAAACCATATGTATTTGGTCAAGACACAGATGCAAAGACTCAAGGGTTTGGTTCCCCTGAAAAGGACCAGGTTTTGTTGGACAAAGACAAAGGGACACTATTTGATTGTTTTTTGGCTGGTGACAAAAAGACTTAGGCCAAGGATTGGGTCAACAAAGATGCAAAACTTGAGGGTTTAGGGGACATAGTAAGACCATGAGTATTTGGTCAAGACACAGATGCAAGGACTCAAGGGTTTGGTTCCCCTGACAAGGACCAGGTTTTGGTGGACAAAGACAAAGGGACACATTATTTGATTGTTTTTTGGCCTGTGACAAAGGGACTTATGCCAAGGGTTGGGTCAACAAAGATCCAAAACTTGAGGGTTTCGGGGACATAGTAAGACCATGAGTATTTGGTCAAGACACAGATGCAAGGACTCAAGGGTTTGGTTCCCCTGACAAAGACCAGCTTTTGGTGGACAAAGACAAAGGGACACAATATTTTATTTGTTTTTGGCTGGTGACAAAAGTATTGGGTCAACAAAGATGCAAAACTTGAGGGTTTAGGGATCATATAAGACCATGAGTATTTGGTCAAGACACAGATGCAAGGACTCAAGGGTTTGGTTCCCCTGACAAGGACCAGGTTTTGGTGGACAAAGACGAAAGGACACAACATTTGATTGGTTTTTGGCTGGTGACAAAAGGATTGGGTCAACAAAGATGCAAAACTTGAGGGTTTAGGGATCATATAAGACCATGAGTATTTGGTCAAGACACAGATGCAAGGACTCAAGGGTTTGGTTCCCCTGACAAAGACCGGGTTTTGGTGGACAAAGACAAAGGGACACAATATTTTATTGGTTTTTGGCTGGTGACAAAAGGATTGGGTCAACAAAGATGCAAAACTTGAGGGTTTAGGGATCATAATAAGACCATGAGTATTTGGTCAAGACACAGATGCAAGGACTCAAGGGTTTGGTTCCCCTGACAAGGACCAGGTTTTGGTGGACAAAGACGAAAGGACACAACATTTGATTGGTTTTTGGCTGGTGACAAAAAGACTTAGGACAAGGTTTGGGTCAACAAAGATGCTTAGGGATCATAATAAGACCATGAGTATTTGGTCAAGACACGGATGCAAGGACTCAAAGGTTTGGTTCACCTTACAAGGACCAGGTTTTGGTGGACAAAGACAAAGGGACACAGTATTTGATTGTTTTTTGGCTGCGACAAAAGGACTTATGCCAAGGGTTGGGTCAACAAAGATGCAAAACTTGAGGGTTTCGGGGACATAGTTAGACCATGAGTATTTGGTCAAGACACAGATGCAAGGACTCAAGGGTTTGGTTCCCCTGACACACGTCGGGAACAGTGACTACTCAAAAGTAAAACTAATCATCTGGTAACAAATACAAGCAAGCGATGTCCAATAAAACTTAGCATTATTCAATCCTGCAACAATCAGCAAACATTCCCCAATGTTTATTGATTGTTTGGGCGGTATAGCTCGGTTGGTAGAGCGGCCATGCCAGCAATTTGAGGGTTCCAGGTTCGATCCCTGCTTCAGCCATCTTAGTCACTGCTGTTGTGCCCTTGGGCAAGATGCTTCACCCACCTGCTCCCAATGCCACCCGCACTGGTTTAAATGTAACTTAGATATTGGGTTTCACTATGTAAAGCGCTTTGATTCCCGAGAGAAAAGCGCTATATAAATATAATTCGCTTCACACAATGTTTTGCAGAAAAATAAGCATATCTGGGTGGGTTTTTTCAGAAAGGATATAAGATTTTTCTGACTAATCACTGTGTCTCCACTATGAAGAACAATTCTCTGACCGTTAGGACTCAGCCTTGCAGCCAGACACAGTTTTGTCACGATTTGCATGATAGGTATCAATTGCATCCGTCCATTTTCCCACCGCTTGTCCCTCTCGGGGTCGTGATGGTGCTGGAGCCTATCCCAGCTGCATTCAGGTGGAAGTCGGAGTACACCCTGGACAAGTCACCACCTCATCGCAGGGCCAAGACAGATAGACAACATTCACACACGAGGGCCAGTTTAGTGTTGTGTTGACAGTTAAGAGCCTATTTTACAGTGAAGTTCTGACATGACAGGCATTGTGAGTTAGTTACTCAGTGGCCTAATCCGCCCTGAGATCGGTAGGTTGTGAGTTCAAACCCCGGCCGAGTCATACCAAAGACTAAAAAAAAAATGGGACCCATTACCTCCCTGCATCAAGGTTTGGAATTGGGGTTTAAATCACCAAAAATGATTCCCGGGCGTGGCCACTGCTGCTGCCCACTGCTCCCCTCACCTCCTATCAAGGGGATGGGTCAAATCTCACCACACTTAGTGTGTGTGTAAAAATCATTGGTACTTTTAACTTTACTTTAAATTTAGTTGGTTAGTCAGTTGGTTACCTTGCAGTACATTGTTGCTGGTGGTCGGCGGTGCTGGAGCCTATCCCAGCTGCATTCAGGTGGAAGTCGCCAACACATATAGACAACATTCACACACTAGGGCCGAATTAGTATTGTGTTTACAGTTAAGAGCAGCTTTTACAAAGAGATGCTGACATGACAGGCTGTCATAACTAGGACAATGGTGTGGTTTGTTTTCCCATGGTGCAAAGCGACTGGACCGAACATGGCGTGGAGGTAATGACATCTTTTTTTATTAACTCGGAAAAAAGGAACAAACGAAAAGCGTTCTCAGCAGAGGTTCAAAACTTGCCTATGGAAACAAAACTATTACTATAACGTAAACTATGGACATTAAACAAAACTTGCAAACATGAAAAACGAAAACTTACTTGGAACGAGATATGGACATGGATCATCAGCATTAATAGCTGACTGCCTGGCAACTGCAGGCTTAAATGGTGCTGTAGTGATTAAAGGGGAACATTATCACAATTTCTGAAGGGTTAAAACCAATAAAAAATCAGTTCCCAGTGGCTTATTTTATTTTTCGAAGTTTTTCTCAAAATTTTACCCATCACGCAATATCCCGAAAAACGGCTTCAAAGTGGCTGATTTACACCATCGCTATATCCACCCTGTCCATTATCCTGTGATGTCACTGCGTGAAGCCACCAGAAACAAACATGGCGGATAGCACAGAAAGGTATAGTATAGTAGCTCGGATTCAGACTCTGATTTCAGCGGCGCAAGCGATTCAACAGATTACGCATGTATTGAAACGGATGTTTGGCGTTTGGAGGCAGGTACCGAAAACTAAATTAAAGAAGAAACAGAAGCTTTTGAGTCATATCACGACAGACAGCTGCACTGGAGGAAGCGCGGACGAATTCGGCGATCGCCTCTTAACCAACGATTGGTATGTGTGTGTTTGGCATTAAATGTGGGTGGAAGGAAAGGCTGGATGCAAATATAGCTACAAATGAGGCATAATGATGCAATATGTACATACAGCTAGCCTAAATAGCCTGTTAGCATCGATTAGCTTGCAGTCATGCCATGACCAAATATGTCTGATTAGCACACTCCACATGAGTCAATAACATCCAACAAAACTCACCTTTGTGATTTCGTTGACTTTATCGTTGGAAATGCATCTGCTTTGAGTGTCGCAGGATATTCACACATTCCTGCCATCTCTGTCGTAGCATAGCTGTCGTCGGTAAAGTGTGCGGAACAAACGATGGACTTTGGCATCTTTTGACCACTGTTGCAACTTGAATCCGTCCCTGTTCGTGTTGTTACATCCTCCGACAACACACCGACGAGGCATGATGTCTCCAAGGTACCGGAAAACAGTCGAAAAAACGGAAACTAACAGAGCTGATTTGACTTGGTGTGTGTAATGTGTTTGAGAAAATGGCAAGTCGCTTCATGACGTGATGTCACGGGTGAAAGGTCATTGCTCCGACAGGCGAACAATTGAAAGCCGTTTAAATCGCCAAATTCGCCCTTTTAGAGTTTGGAAATCGGTTAAAAAACATATGGTCTTTTTTCTGCAACATCAAGGTATATATTGACGCTTACATAGGTCTGGTGATAATGTTCCCCTTTAACAGGTGCATGAGTCCAATTGAATCAGGTGCGTGACATGACAGGTGAAAACTAAAGAGTTGTCATGGAAACTAAAACAAACCAGGGTGCGCAAAAACAGGAACTAATGGAGTCAAACAACAAAACAGAACATGATCACAAAGATATGACACAGGCAGTGTGAGTTAGTTAGTTGGTTAGTCAGTTGGTTACCTTGCAGTACATTGTCGCTGCAGCAGATGATGAAGAATAAGTTCCGGCTTAGAAGGGCTTGAAAACGTGTCCTACATTCTAAGTTTTCACATTCTGTTTAATGTTTCCAGTAATATCTCCTCTCTTTGATGAAGTATCCAATTTTCCAATAGTGCAAGTTGCCCTATGGTCATCCTTTCTCGAGAATAACTCTACAGATTTGTGTGCAGATTCCTTGTCGTGCGTGCGCGCCCACAGTAATCCACAAGGGAACCATTAACAAAACTGGCCAGTAATTACCAGGAATCAAAACACTGGGAGCCTGTTATAAACAAGTACTGATTTTCGATTCCCATCCCCACAAATGAGTACTTTTTAATCAATCAATCAATCAATGTTTATTTATATAGCCCCAAATCACAAATGTCTCAAAGGACTGCACAAATCATTACGACTACAACATCCTCGGAAGAACCCACAAAAAGGGCAAGGAAAACTCACACCCAGTGGGCAGGGAGAATTCACATCCAGTGGGACGCCAGTGACAATGCTGACTATGAGAAACCTTGGAGAGGATCTCAGATGTGGGCAACCCCCCCCCTCTAGGGGACCGAAAGCAATGGATGTCGAGCGGGTCCAACATGATACTGTGAAAGTTCAATCCATAGTGGCTCCAAGACAGCAGCGAGAGTCCCGTCCACAGGAAACCATCTCAAGCGGATCAGCAGCGTAGAGATGTCCCCAACCGATACAGGCGAGCGGTCCATCCTGGGTCCCGACGAGCGGTCCATCCTGGGTCTCGACTCTGGACAGCCAGTACTTCATCCATGGTCATCGGACCGGACCCCCTCCACAAGGGAGGGGGGGACATAGGAAAAAGAAAAGAAGCGGCAGATCAACTGGTCTAAAAAGGAGGTCTATTTAAAGGCTAGAGTATACAGATGAGTTTTAAGGTGAGACTTAAATGCTTTTACTGAGGTAGCATCTCGAACTGTTACCGGGAGGGCATTCCAGAGTACTGGAGCCCGAACGGAAAACGCTCTATAGCCCGCAGACTTTTTTTGGGGCTCTAGGAATCACTAATAAGCCGGAGTCTTTTGAACGCAGATTTCTTGCCGGGACATATGGTACAATACAATCGGCAAGATAGGCTGGAGCTAGACCGTGTAGTATTTTATACGTAAGTAGTAAAACCTTAAAGTCACATCTTAAGTGCACAGGAAGCCAGTGCAGGTGAGCCAGTACAGGCGTAATGTGATCAAACTTTCTTGTTCTTGTCAAAAGTCTAGCAGCCGCATTTTGTACCAACTGTAATCTTTTAATGCTAGACATGGGGAGACCCGAAAATAATACGTTACAGTAGTCGAGACGACACGTAACAACCTCATGGATAATGATCCCGGCGTCTTTAGTGGACAAAATGGAGCGAATTTTAGCGATATTACGGAGATGAAAGAAGGCCGTTTTAGTAACGCTTTTAATGTGTGACTCAAAGGAGAGAGTTGGGTCGAAGATAATACCCAGATTTTTTTATAGAGTCACCTTGTTTTATTATTTGGTTGTCAAATGTTAAAGTTGTATTATTAAATAGAGGGGGAAGGGCCCAGAATAGCACTTGCTGTCCGTTCAGAAGAGTGATCGTGTTTTCAAGTCAATCACCAAAAGGCTTTTCTCTAGATTTGATGCTAGTCGCTTTTTAAAAAATATTTAATGTGATTGAGAGCTATATAAATAAACATTGATTGATTGGTTGGTTGAAACATTGAGCTTCTAAAAGGGTTTGTTTACACTAAATCGCTAACTTGGCAACACTAGTCAACACTAGTGGCCATGGATGAAGTGCTGACTGTCCAGAGTCAGGACCCGGGGGTGGACCGCTCGCCTGAGCATCGGTTGGGGACATCTCTGCATTGCTGACCCGTCTCCGCTCGGGATGGTCTCCTGCTGGCCCCACTATGGCCTGGACTCTCACTATTATGTTGGATCCACTATGGACTGGATTTTCACAATACTATGTTAGACCCACTCGACGTCCATTGCATCCGGTCTCCCCTCAAGGGTGGGTCATCCACATCTGCGGTCCTCTCTGAGGTTTCTCATAGTCATCCACATTGACGTCCCACTGGGTTGTGAGTTTTTCCTTGCCCTTTTGTTGGCTCTGAACCGAGGATGTTGTTGTGGCCTGTGCAGCCCTTTGAGGCCCTTGTGATTTAGGGCTATATAAATAAACATTGATGTATTGATTGATTGATTGATTGATAGTCCTGCCTGCAACGTCTTCTTCTTCTCTGGCAGACCAGGTGTGTTATGATGTGTTTGAGTCGAGCGAAGAGGTAGTGCTATATCTATTTGTGTTGGGCTGCCGTGGATAAATGAATGTATGGAAACATGTTTGGGACAGCACTAAAAATCCACACACTCAGGAACTAAGTACAAACCGCGTTTCCATATGACTTGGGAAATTGTGTTAGATGTAAATATACATGGAACCCAAAGATTTGCAGTGCCTTTTCAACCCATTTTGAATTGAATGCACTACAAAGACAAAATATTTGATGTTTAAACTCATAAACTTTTTTTTTTTTTTGCAAATAATAATTAACTTAGAATTTCATGGCTGCAACAAGTGCGAAAGTAGTTGGGAAAGGGCATGTTCACCACTGTGTTTCACCACCTTTTCTTTTAACAACACTCAATAAACCTTTGGGAACTATGGAGACACATTTTTGAAGCTTTTTCAGGTGGAATTATTTCCCATTCTTGTTTTACGCACAGCTTAAGTTGTTCAACAGTCCGGGGTCTCCGTTTTGGTATTTTACGCTTCATAATGCGCCACACATTTTCAATGGGAGACAAGTCTGGACTACAGGCAAGCCAGTCTAGTACTCGAACTCTTTTACTATGAAGCCACGCTGTTGTAACAAGTGACTTGGCATTGTATTGCTGAAATAAGCAGTGGCATCCATGATAACGTTGCTTGGATGGCTATATATGTAGCTCCAAAACCTGTATGTACCTTTCAGCATTAAAGGTGCCTTCACAGATGTGTAAGTTACCCATGCCTTGGGCACTAATGCACCCCCATACCATCACAGATGCTGGCTTTTCAACTTTGCATCTAGAACAGTCCTAAATTGGGCTGGAGGACACAACGTTCACCGTTTCTATAAAGCAATTTGAAATGTGGACTCGTTAGACCACAGAACACTTTTCCACTTTGCATCAGTTCATTTTAGATGATGTCGGGACCAGAGAAGCCGACGGCGTTTCTGGGTGTTGTTGATAAATGGCTTTCACTTTGCATAGTAGTTTTAACTTGCACTTACAGATGTAGCGACAAAATGTAGTTACTGACAGTGGTTTTCTAAAGTGTTCCTGAACCCATGTGATGATATCCTTTACACACTGATGTCGCTTTTTGATGCAGTACCAACTGAGGGAACGAAGGTCCGTTATATCATCGCTTATGTGCAGTGATTTCTCCAGATTCTCTGAACCTTTTGATGGTATTACCTACCGTAGATGGTGAAATTCCTAAATTTTTTGCAATAGCTGATTGAGAAATGTTGTTCTTAAACTGTTTGAAAATTTGCTCACACATTTGTTCACAAAATGGTGACCAATTCCCAATCCTTGTTTGTGACGAACTGAGCATTTCACGTAAGCTGCTTTTATACCCAATCATGGCACTCACCTGTTCCCAATTAGAATGCACACCTGTGGGATGTTACAAATAAGTGTTTGATGAGCATCCCTCAACTATATCAGTATTTATTGCCACTTTACCCAACTTCTTTGTCACGTGTTGCTGGCATCAAATTCTAAAGTTAATGATTATTTGCAAAAAAAAAAGAAGTGTTTATCAGTTTGAACATCAAATATGTTGTTTTTGTAGCATATTCAACTGAATGTGGGTTGAAAAGGATTTAATAATCATTGTATTCCGTTTATATTTACATCTAACACAATTTCCCAACTCATATGGAAACGGGGTTTGTACACTTCACTTAAGTGTTTAGAAACGAGTATTCCATTTGAGACACATCCCCTCCATCCAGATTTTGTTAATCCGATGACGACATTGAAGGCGCCGTCACTAAGTTAATCCAAACAGCTCCGATCCGTCATTGGTGCTTGGAATTAACTAACCTTTGACCTGTGTTGAATGTCTACATGTCTCGTTAATGCTCCGCGGACGTGACCACGCCAGCGACCGCACGCTCACAGAAGAAGGTACGATTAGCTCGTTAGCGCTTTGCAAATATTGGCGGTTTGTTTACATCTTTTGGGGCGTGCCAGACAGGTGGGGTGGGGCGAAGTGGCCCCGCCTTCTTTCCCCCCTCCCCCCAAAATGAGGTGCAACAAAATCACGACAGTATTTGCAAACACTTGTTGAGTTCATTTGCATGGAAATGATCAATAATTACAGTAGTTGTGTGCAATTTCTTTGTGTTTTATTAGACCAGGGGTGCCCAAACTTCTTCTACTCGGACTACTTGTAGAAAAGTTTAAGGATGACAATTTCGCATTTAAAATGATTGTTTATAAAAATAATCGGTAACATTTTAATATGGGGAACATAGTCACCATTAATTAGTTGCTTATTAACAGGTTGGGGTTAGGGTTTAAAACTGGGGCGGTATAGCTCGGTTGGTAGAGTGGCCGTGCCAGCAACTTGAGGGTTCCAGGTTCGATTCCCGCTTCCGCCACCCTAGTCACTGCCGTTGTGTCCTTGGGCATGACACTTCACCCACCTGTTCCTAGTGCCACCCACGCTGGTTTAAATGTAACTTAGATTTTGGGTTTCACTATGTAAAAGCGCTTTGAATCACTAGAGAAAAGCACTATATAAATATAATTCACAACGGTTTAGACGAGGGGTGTCATACTCAAATACACTGTGGGCCAAAATTTAAAACTGAACAAAGCTGCGGCCCAAGGTTGAACAAATTAACCTTTTAGGTGGTAGTGTGTATTGTAGTGTCCCGGAAGAGTTAGTGCTGCAAGGGATTCTGGGTATTTGTTCTGTTGTGTTACGGTACAGCTGTTCTCCCGAAATGTGTTTGTCATTCTTGTTTGGTGTGGATTCACAGTGTGGCACATATTTGTAACAGTGTTAAAGTTGTTTATACGGCCACCCTCATGTGTCACCTGTATGGCTGTTGAACAAGTATGCCTTGCATTCACTTATGAGTGTGTGTAAGCCGCTTACATTATGAAGCTGTTTGTATGGAGGATAAGCGGACGTGACGACAGGTTTTAGAGAACGTTAAAGGCAGTGCCTTTAAGGCACGGCCCCCAATATTGTTGTTTGGGTCGAAATCGGGAGATATTCGGGAGAATGGTTGCCCAGGGAGATTTTCGGGAGGGGCACTGAACTTCGGAAGTCTCCCGGGAAAATCGGGTGGGTTGGCAAGTATGAATATTAGCGGTGAATGCGGTGTTACAGCGGCACAGCCACTGTATAATACCGGCGGGCCAGCTCTAATGTTAATTTGATATTGCCTCAAGGGCCAAGTGAAATTACATGGCGGACAATATTGTTGGCCCCCGGACAACAATATCGGGGGTGTGCCTTAAAGGTACTGCTTTTAGCATCCTCTACAACCTGTCGTCACGTCCGCTTTTCCTCCATACAAACAGCGTGCCGGCCCAGTTATGTAATATATGCGGCTTCTACACACACACAGGTGAATGCATTGCATACTTGGTCAACAGCCATACAGGTCACAGTGAGGGTGGCCGTATCAATCAATCAATCAATGTTTACTTATATAGCCCTAAATCACTAGTGTCTCAAAGGGCTGCACAAACCACCACGACATCCTCGGTAGGCCCACATAAGGGCAAGGAAAACTCACACCCAGTGGGACATCGGTGACAATAATGACCCAGTGGGACGTCGGTGAAAATAATGACTATGAGAACCTTAGAGAGGAGGAAAGCAATGGATGTCGAGCGGGTCTAACATGATACTGTGAAAGTTCAATCTACAATGGATCCAACACAGTCGCGAGAGTCCAGTCCAAAGCGGATCCAACACAGCAGCGAGAGTCCCGTTCACAGCGGAGCCAGCAGGAAACCATCCCAAGCGGAGGCGGATCAGCAGCGCAGAGATGTCCCCAGCCGATACACAGGCAAGCAGTACATGGCCACCGGATCGGACCGGACCCCCTCCACAGGGGAGAGTGGGACATAGAAGAAAAAGAAAAGAAACAGCAGATCAACTGGTCTAAAAAGGGAGTCTATTTAAAGGCTAGGGTATACAAATGAGTTTTAAGGTGAGACTTGAATGCTTCTACTGAGGTGGCATCTCGAACTGTTACCGGGAGGGCATTCCAGAGTACTGGAGCCCGAACGGAAAACGCTCTATAGCCCGCAGACTTTTTTTGGGCTTTGGGAATCACTAACAAGCCGGTATAAACAACTTTAATACTGTTACACCACACTGTGAACCCACACCAAACAAGAATGACAAACACATTTTGGGAGAACATTCGCACCGTAACACAACATAAACACAACAGAACAAATACCAAGAACCCCTTGCAGCACTAACTCTTCCGGGATGCTACAAAACTCGATTTTGCATGTCACTATAAAGTTATATAAGCCTTGCTTGTTCAATATTCAATGCAAAACTTGTTTGGGTCCCTATTAAAAGGTTCATGTGTTTAACTTTGGCCCGCGGCTTTGTTCAGTTTAGAATTTTGGCCCACTCTGTATTTGAGTTTGACACCCCTGGTTTAGACTAATTAAGACACATTTAATGGCTTACTGGTTGTACAATAAGGCCATGCATAATAAGACATTGATAAGTACTTAATGAGGCATTAATAAGTACGTATTTAATGAATAATTAAGGGACAATATGTTTCTAATATGCATGTTAATAAGCAACTAATTAATGGTGAATATGTTCCCCAGACTAAAGTGTTACCAAATAATCCATTTTAGATGGTGGTAATGTTTCACAGTAAATGTATTTAAGAATAACATACATGACACATTTGCTGTGATACTTTTCAACATTTCTACTTCCTTAAGCTTTTATTAGAATTTGTAAAATAGGAAGAAAGTTGCAGGACTTTGGACGCCCCTGTGTTAGCGTGTTAGTGATGCAGATTGTTTGTGCTAGAAAGAATTCTCTTCTTCTCTCTGGGTGTTCTTTTTTAACATGTGACTCAACTGACATTTGGGTGAATTTGTTTTAGGAATGCCCTAAAATATCGATAAACAAACACAACTTTAGCAAATAATCCGTCCCAGGGTCAAATTGTGGTTCCCGTAAAAGGTTTTAAGTGCACAGGTAATGTTTTCATGTGTAGGGTTGTCAAAAAATAACCAGTTCATAGAATAGAATAGTTTTATTTGTCATTATTAAAGTGAACAGGTTCAAAGAACAACGAAATTGGAGCAGATCCACTAAGACAGTGGTTCTCAAATGGGGGTACGCGTACCCTTGGGGGTACTTGAAGGTATGCCAAGGGGTACTTGAGATTTTTTTTAAATATACTACAAAATAGCAACAATTCAAAAATCCTTTATAAATATATTTAATGAATAATACTTCAACAAAATATGAATGTAAGTTCATAAACTGTGAAAAAGAAATGCAACAATGCAATATTCAGTGTTGACAGCGAGATTTTTTGTGGACATGTTCCATAAATATTGATGTTCAAGATTTATTTTTTGTGAAGAAATGTTTAGAATGAAGTTCATGAATCCAGATGGATTTCTATTACAATCCCCAAGGAGGGCACTTTAAGTTGACGATTACTTCTATGTGTAGAAATCTTTATTTATAATTGAATCACTTGTTTATTTTTCAACAAGTTTTTAGTTATTTTTATATCTTTTTTTCCGAATAGTTCAAGAAAGACCACTACAAATGAGCAATATTTTGCACTGTTATACAATTTAAAAAATCAAAAACTTATGACATAGTCAATCAATCAATCAATCAATGTTTACTTATATAGCCCTAAATCACTAGTGTCTCAAAGGGCTGCACAAACCACCACGACATCCTCGGTAGGCCCACATAAGAGCAAGGAAAACTCACACCCAGTGGGACATCGGTGACAATAATGACCCAGTGGGACGTCGGTGACAATGATGACTATGAGAACCTTGGAGAGGAGGAAAGCAATGGATGTGGAGCGGGTCTAACATGATACTGTGAAAATTCAATCCACAATGGATCCAACACAGTCGCGAGAGTCCAGTCCAAAGCGGATCCAACACAGCAGCGAGAGTCCCGTTCACATCGGAGCCAGCAGGAAACCATCCCAAGCGGAGGCGGATCAGCAGCGCAGAGATGTCCCCAGCCGATACACAGGCAAGCAGTACATGGCCACCGGATCGGACCGGACCTCCTCCACAGGGGAGAGTGGGACATAGAAGAAAAAGAAAAGAAACAGCAGATCAACTGGTCTAAAAAGGGAGTCTATTTAAAGGCTAGAGTATACAAATGAGTTTTAAGGTGAGACTTAAATGCTTCTACTGAGGTGGCATCTCGAACTGTTACCGGGAGGGCATTCCAGAGTACTGGAGCCCGAACGGAAAACGCTCTATAGCCCGCAGACTTTTTTATATATATATATATATATATATATATATATATATATATATATATATATATGTGAGTGTGTATATCCAGACGCATGCATGTATCCATACATATATATATATATACACCATCCATCCATCCATCCATCCATCATCTTCCGCTTATCCGAGGTCGGGTCGCGGGGGCAGCAGCCTAAGCAGGGAAGCCCAGACTTCCCTATCTCCAGCCACTTCGTCTAGCTCTTCCCGGGGGATCCCGAGGCGTTCCCAGGCCAGCCGGGAGACATAGTCTTTCCAACGTGTCCTGGGTCTTCCCCGTGGCCTCCTACCAGCTGGACGTGCCCTAAACACATCCCTAGGGAGGCGTTCGGGTGGCATCCTGACCAGATGCCCGAACCACCTCATCTGGCTCCTCTCGATGTGGAGGAGCAGCGGCTTTACGTTGAGCTCCTCCCGGATGACAGAGCTTCTCACCCTATCTCTAAGGGAGAGCCCCGCCACCCGGCGGAGGAAACTCATTTCGGCCGCTTGTACCCGTGATCTTATCCTTTCGGTCATGACCCAAAGCTCATGACCATAGGTGAGGATGGGAACGTAGATCGACCGGTAAATTGAGAGCTTTGCCTTCCGGCTCAGCTCCTTCTTCACCACAACGGATCGATACAACGTCCGCATTACTGAAGACGCCGCACCGATCCGCCTGTCGATCTCACGATCCACTCTTCCCCCACTCGTGAACAAGACTCCTAGGTACTTGAACTCCTCCACATATACACATATAACATTATTGCACATTATAGTCCGAAAAAATAAAAAGACATGATACATGAGGACATGACGGACACATTGTGCTCACTCAGGCCTGTTTAATGCTACTGTGGCTCTTGGGTAAAACCAGTTTTTTTGTCTATTTGTGCTTGCTTTTTGCACCCTATAGCGTCTGCCCATGGGTAGCAGTTCTAGGTGGAGTCTAGGTGGTCTAGTTAAGTTATGTAATAGTTAAAAATACGTAAAAGTTATCCTATTAATGATGGATATACGCAGAATAATCATGCAATTTATTCCTGTTTGCTCCTTTATGGAGCAAAAAGGCGACATGGTTCCTTATACAGTCAGTGATCTATCTGTGTTGGCCCTGCGATGAGGCGGCGACTTGTCCAGGGTGTACCCCGCCTTCCGCCCAATTGTAGCTGAGATAGGCTCCAGCGCCCCACGCGACCCTGAAGGGAATAAGGAAATCAGGTCAATGTAAACGTGACTGAGGAGACTCATACTGTTGTGCTCGCTGGCAAATGTCACTTCAAAATACACTCGTACAAAACCTTGGATAACAAGTTTTGAGCCAAAAAAATGATGTGCATTCAAGTAAAAAAAAAAAATCCTGTATGATATTCTGACAATAAAATAGCTTGGTCCAATTTGTTATATATTCTAACAAGTGCAGATTGGATTTTAACCTATTTAAAACATGTCATCAAGATTCTAAAATTAATTTTAATCAGGAAAAATTACTATTGATCTTCCAAAATTTATTTTTTTAATTTTTTCAAAAAGATTTGAATTAGCTAGTTTCTCTCTTAATTATTTTCAGTTGAATTTTGAATTTAAAGAGTCGAAATTGAAGATAAACCATGTTTCGAAATTAAATTTAAATTTTTTTCGCGTTTTTTCCTCTTTTAAACCGTTCAATTAAGTGTTTTTTTTCATCATTTATTCTCTACAAAAAACCTTCCGTAAAAGGAAAAAAAATGTACGACGGAATGACAGACAGAAATATCAATTTTTTTATACATATCAATCAATCAATCAATGTTTATTTATATAGCCCCAAATCACAAATGTCTCAAAGGACTGCACAAATCATTACGACTACAACATCCTCGGAAGAACCCACAAAAGGGCAAGGAAAACTCACACCCGGTGGGCAGGGAGAATTCACATTCAGTGGGACGCCAGTGGCAATGCTGACTATGAGAAACCTTGGAGAGGACCTCAGATGTGGGCAACCCCCCCGCCCCCCTAGGGGACCGAAAGCAATGGATGTCGAGCGGGTCTAACATGATACTGTGAAAGTTCAATCCATAGTGGCTCCAAGACAGCAGTGAGAGTCCCGTCCACAGGAAACCATCTCAAGCGGATCAGCAGCGTAGAGATGTCCCCAACCGATACAGGCGAGCGGTCCATCCTGGGTCTCGACTCTGGACAGTCAGTACTTCATCCATGGTCATCGGACCGGACCCCCTCCACAAGGGAGGGGGGGACATAGGAGAAAGAAAAGAAGCGGCAGATCAACTGGTCTAAAAAGGAGGTCTATTTAAAGGCTAGAGTATACAGATGAGTTTTAAGATGAGACTTAAATGCTTCTACTTAATATAGATTTATTTATTAAAGGTAAATTGAGCAAATTGGCTATTTCTGGCAATTTATTTAAGTGCGTATCAAACTGGTAGCCCTTCGCATTAATCAGTACCCAAGAAGTAGCTCTTGCATTCAAAAAGGTTGGTGAGCTCTGATCTAAAGTATGATTAATCTTCCATCCATCCTTTTTTCTACCGCTTGCTGGTGTCTATCTCAGCTGCATTCGGGCGGAAGGCGGCGTACACCCTGGACAAGTCGCCACATCATCGCAGATGATTAATCTTATTAAACTATTTTATTATTTGACAGCACTACAAAGGTCATAAAAGTTATGTGATTTAAACTTGTTTATAAAGCAGGATCATTTATGTGCGTAGAGATGCGACATGCACAGCAACGCCACTTGAGGCTCATGGTCTGTGACTGTGGGCGTGAGCGGCGCTAGACAGCACACTCACGGTGGCGAAGGGGGAGGCGTCGGTCGGGGATTCAAACAACGTCTCCGATCCACTGAGCAGCAGACAAAGTGCATGAGGTAGTACAGTGTTTTTCAACCTTTTTTGAGCTGAGGCACATTTTTTTGCGTTGAAAAAATCCGGAGGCCCACCACCAGCAGAAATAAAAAAAATAAAAAAACTCAGTTGACAGTAAAAAGTCGTTGTCCCAATTTTTGGATATGACTTTAAAGGCCTACTGAAATTAGATTTTCTTATTTAAACGGGGAAGGTCCATTCTATGTGTCATACTTGATCATTTCACGATATTGCCATATTTTTGCTGAAAGGTTTTAGTAGAGAACATCGACGATAAAGTTCGAAACTTTTGGTCGCTAATAAAAAAGCCTTGCCTGTACCGGAAGTAGCAGACGATGTGCGTGTGACGTCACCGGTGTGAGGGCTCCTCCCATCCTCACATTGTTTCTAATGTGAGCCACCATCAGCAAGAGCTATTCGGACCGAAAAAGCGACAATTTCCCCATTAATTTGAGTGAGGATGAAAGATTTGTGGATGAGAAAAGTTAGAGTGAAGCACAAAAAAAAGTGGCGGCAGTGGAACTGTTTTAGATGTAATTAGAAACATTTTCTCGGATAATTCTGGAAGATCCCTTATCTGCTAATTGTTTTAAAAGTGTTTTAGTGAGATTGTAAAGTCATACCTGAAAGTCGGATGGCTGCGGTGAACGCCAGTGTCTCTCAGAAAAGCCAATGCAGGAGCCAAGATCACAGCTGTCTTTTTGAGCTGCAGGAGGAAGTCGCATAATCTGCTGAAGTCTCCGGTAAGAGCCGACCTAATATCACAATTTTCCCATCCAAAAACTTGCTGGTTGACGTACAGAAACATCTTCGCTTGACTGCTCTGTGTTAAAGCTTCACAACAAACAAAGAAACACGGGCTGTGTTTCGGTGCTAAAGGCAGCTGCAATACACCGCTTTCCACCAACAGCATTCTTATTTATAGTCTCCATTATTAATTGAACAAATTGCAAAAGATTCAGGAACACAGATATCCAAATTACTGTGTAATTATGTGATGAAAAGAGACGACTTTTAGCCGTGTGTGGTGCTGGGCTAATATGTCACAAACATGAGTCATCATACGGGTCATCATTCCGCAACGTTTTCAACAAGAAACTTCGCGGGAAATTTAAAATTGCAATTTAGTAAACTAAAAAGGCCGTATTGGCATGTGTTGCAATGTTAATATTTCATCATTGATATATAAACTATCAATCAATCAATCAATGTTTACTTATTAGCCCTAAATCACTAGTGTCTCAAAGGGCTGCACAAACCACCACGACATCCTCGGTAGGCCCACATAAGGGCAAGGAAAACTCACACCCAGTGGGACGTCGGTGACAATGATGACTATGAGAACCTTGGAGAGGAGGAAAGCAATGGATGTCGAGCGGGTCTAACATGATACTGTGAAAGTTCAATCCACAATGGATCCAACACAGTCGCGAGAGTACAGTCCAAAGCGGATCCAACACAGCAGCGAGAGTCCCGTTCACAGCGGAGCCAGCAGGAAACCATCCCAAGCGGAGGCGGATCAGCAGCGCAGAGATGTCCCCAGCCGATACACAGGCAAGCAGTACATGGCCACCGGATCGGACCGGACCCCCTACACAGGGGAGAGTGGGACATAGAAGAAAAAGAAAAGAAACAGCAGATCAACTGGTCTGTAGTAGTGGGTTTCAGTAGGCCAATAGGGCAAATAAAGGCCCGGGGGCCACATGCGGCCCGTTAAGCTTTTCAATCTGGCCCGCCGGACATTCCCAAATATTTTTTTTTTTTAGATCTTTAAGATGGAAAGTGTAGCCGCCATTATGATGTGCAGTGATTTTTTTCAAAATGACCATAAGTCTTGAACTATACAAAGTATTTCAATGGTTGGAATCTGCACTTTTGCATGATATACTAGTTACTATGGTAATCTAATTAGTTACTATGGTCATCTAAGTCACCAGGCCATGTTTCCGCAGAGTGTTTCCAGAGTGTCAGCCTGAAATGCGAGTGTCAGGGACAGACACGAAAGGAGATTTTCACAACAAAGTTCTAAAGCTTAGTGATATATCAGATATATCAGATTGTAGGTGGGGTTTATTTGTACCCTCCGCGTTCATATTTAGCTGTTTTGTTGCATTTCGCTTGATTGTAAAATATGTCGACGAGAGTCGATGTGACGTTCATATGTTGTCAATATTCAGTGTTTTATCCTTCATAGTTAATGAGACAATATTAAGTAAACACATTTTTGAATTCCATTCCTTTTTGGTGGTCTATCTCAGTGGTTCTCAACCTTTTTTCAGTCATGTACCCCCTGTGATTTTTTTTTTTTAATTCAAGTACCCCCTAATCAGAGCAAAGCATTTTTGGTTAAAAAAAAAAAACAGATAAAGAAGTAAAATACAGCACTATGTCATCAGTCTCTGATTTATTAAATTGTATAACAGTGCAAAATATTGCTCATTTGTAGTGGTCTTTCTTGAACTGTTTGGGATAAGAGATATAAAAATAACTAAATCTTGTTGAAAAAATAGTGATTCAATTGTAAATAAAGATTTCTACACATAGAATTAATCCTCAACTTAAAGTGCCCTCTTTGGGGATTGTAATAGAGATCCATCTGGATTCATGTACTTAATTCTAAACATTTCTTCACAAAAATATAAATCTTTAACATCAATATTTATGGAACACGTCCACAAAAAAAATCTAGCTGTCAACACTGAATATTGCATTGTTGCATTTCTTTTCCCAGTTTATGAACTTACATTCATATTTTGTTGAAGTATTATTCAATAAATATATTTATAAAGGATTTTTGATTTGTTGCTATTCATAGAATATTAAAAAAAAATATCACGTACTCCTCGGCATACCTTCAAGTACCCCCAGGGGTACGCGTGCCCCCATTTGAGAACAACTAGTCTAGCTTAACACTTTTTGCATTCAATCAGACATTATTGTGAGGTTTTGTATTAGTGTTCCTAAGAATAGATATACCGGCCCCCAGACATTTTTTTCTCTAAATTTGGCCCCTGAGTCAAAATAATTACCCAGGCCTGATTTAAACCATAACCAACCATGCATCACTATAGCTCTTGTCTCAAAGTAGGTGTACTGTCACCACCTGTCACATCACGCCCAGACTTATTTTGACTTTTTCGCTGTGTGTAGTCTTTTAGTTCTTGTTTTCCTCTCCCATTTTTGGTATTTTCCTGTAGCAGTTTCATGTCTTCCTTTGAGCGATGTTTCCCGCATCTGCTTTGTTTTTAGCAATCAAGACAATTTCAGTTGTTTTTATCCTTCTTTGTGGGGACATTGTTGACTGTCATGTCATGTTCGGATGTACATTGTCTTTGCTCCACAGTAAGTCTTTGCTGTCGTCCGGCATTCTGTTTTTGTTTACTTTGTAGCCAGTTCAATTTTAGTTTAGCTCTGCATAGCCATCCCCTAAGCTTCAATGCCTTTTCTTAGGGCGGAGGTTGACAACCCGCGGCTCTACAGCAGCATGCGTCTCTTTAGCGCCGCCCGTGTGGCTCTCTGGAGCTTTTTCAAAAATGTATGAAAAATGGAAAAAAATTAGGGGAAAAAAATATATTTTTTGTTTTAATGTGGTTTCTGCAGGAGGACAAACATGACACAAACCTCCCTAATTGTTATAAAGCACACTGTTTGTATTAAACATGCTTCACTGATTCGAGTATTTGGCCAGCGCCGTTTTTTCCTACTAATTTTGGCGGTCCTTGAACTCATCGTAGTTTGTTTACTCGTACAACTTTCTCCGACTTTCTAGGACGTGTTTTATGCCACTTTTTTTTCCGTCTCATTTTGTCCACCAAACTTTTTAACGTTGTGCGTGAGTCCACAAAGGTGAGTTTTGTTGATGTTATTGACTTATGTGGAGTGCTAATCAGACATATTTGGTCCCTGCATGACTGCAAGCTAATTGATACTAACATGCTATTTAGGCTAGCTATATGTACATATTGCATCTATCAATCAATCAATCAATCAATGTTTATTTATATAGCCCCAAATCACAAATGTCTCAAAGGACTGCACAAATCATTACGACTACAACATCCTCGGAAGAACCCACAAAAGGGCAAGGAAAACTCACACCCAGTGGGCAGGGAGAATTCACATCCAGTGGGACGCCAGTGACAATGCTGACTATGAGAAACCTTGGAGAGGACCTCAGATGTGGGCAACCCCCCCCCTCTAGGGGACCGAAAGCAATGGATGTCGAGCGGGTCTAACGTGATGCTGTGAAAGTTCAATCCATAGTGGCTCCAACACAGCCGCGAGAGTTCAGTTCAAAGCGGATCCAAGACAGCAGCGAGAGTCCCGTCCACTGGAGACCATCTCAAGCGGAGGCAGATCAGCAGCGTAGAGATGTCCCCAATCGATACAGGCGAGCGGTCCATCCTGGGTCCCGACGAGCGGTCCATCCTGGGTCTCGACTCTGGACAGCCAGTACTTCATCCATGGTCATCGGACCGGACCCCCTCCACAAGGGAGGGGGGGACATAGGAGAAAGGAAAGAAGCGGCAGATCAACTGGTCTAAAAAGGAGGTCTATTTAAAGGCTAGAGTATACAAATGAGTTTTAAGGTGAGACTTAAATGCTTCTACTGAGGTAGCATCTCGAACTGTTACCGGGAGGGCATGCCAGAATACTGGAGCCCGAACGGAAAACGCTCTATAGCCCGCAGACTTTTTTTTCTTTATGCCTCATTTGTAGCTATATTTGAGCTCGTTTAGTTCCCTTTAAGTCCTCCTAATTCAATTTATATCTCACGACACACTATCTGTATGTAATATGGCTTTCATTTTTTGCGGCTCCACACAGATTTGTTTTTGTGTTTTTGGTCCAATATGGCTCTTTCAACATTTTGGGTTGCCGATTCCTGTCTTAGGGGCACTCACTTTTTATTTTTAGTTTAAGCATTGGACTCGGCTTCACGGTGGCAGAGGGGTTAGTGCGTCTGCCTCACAATACGAAGGTCCTGCAGTCCTGGGTTCAAATCCAGGCTCGGGATCTTTCTGTGTGGAGTTTGCATGTTCTCCCCGTGAATGCGTGGGTTCCCTCCGGGTACTCCGGCTTCCTCCCACTTCCAAAGACATGCACCTGGGGATAAGTTGATTGGCAACACTAAATTGGCCCTAGTGTGTGAATGTGAGTGTGAATGTTGTCTGTCTATCTGTGTTGGCCCTGCGATGAGGTGGCGACTTGTCCAGGGTGTACCCTGCCTTGCGCCCGATTGTAGCTGAGATAGGCGCCAGCGCCCCCCGCGACCCCATAAAAAGGGAATACGCGGTAGAAAATGGATGGATGGACCTTAGACACATTTTTTACCTCCACGCTGCCTCCCGCTGTTTCCGACATCTACAAATCAATTAGCTACCTGCTGCCACCTACTGATATGGAAGAGTATTACACGGTTACTCTGCCGAGCTCTAGACAGCACTGACACTCAACAACAAGACATCATTTTCAGACTATAATTACTGGTTTGCAAAAAAAATATTTTAAACCCAAATAGGTGAAATGAGATCATCTCCCACGGCACACCAGACTGTATCTGACGGCACACTACAGCGGTTGAAAAACACTGATGCAGTAAATCCAAGCTCGCATGTGAAGATCCTTGCAGCCGGGAGACGCCGTCATCGCCGTGTGATGAATGGTGCGACGGGGTCTTCTGCCTGAAACCCGGCGAGGTCACGGCTAGCATGTACCGGCTGCTCAAAGCCCAGACACACAGCTAACAACACAAGTGCTGTTTAAAGTGGCCCCTCCCCCATGCCCATAATGCCTAATTTATGACCTCCTGGCTCGCCATCAAACACGGTCTTGTCAGCCTGGCGGCCCCCTGGGATTCATTCACTCGGGGCCAGAATGTAGTCTGCACCCTGCTCATCATCATCATCATCCTCCCTGATGTAATCACTTAGCCAGCAGGGCTCCGTGACGTAGACGGCACCCTCACTTATCCTCCATGCGTCTGAATGACCTTAAAGGGGAACATTATCACCAGACCTATGTAAGCGTCAGTATATACCTTGATGTTGCAGAAAAAAGACCATATATTTTTTAACCAATTTCCGAATTCTAAAAGGGTGAATTTGGCGATTGAAACGCCTTTCAATTGTTCGCTGTCGGAGCGATGATCTTTCACCCGTGACGTCACAACAGGAAGCAATCCGCCATTTTTTTCAAACACATTACACACACCAAGTCAAATCAGCTCTGTTATTTTCCGTTTTTTCGACTGTTTTCCGTACCTTGGAGACATTATGCCTCGTCGGTGTGTTGTCGGAGGGTGTAACAACACGATCAGGGATGAATTCAAGTTGATTTACGTAGAATGTGCATCGATTAGCACGGCATGCTAATCGATGCTAACATGCTATTTAGGCTAGCTGTATGTACATATTGCATCATGATGCCTCATTTGTAGCTATATTTGCATCCAGCCTTTCCCTCCACCCACATTTAATGCCAAACAAACACATACCCATCAACGGATTCAAGTTGCAACAGTGGTCAAAAGACGCGAAAGTCCCTCGTTTGTTCTGCACATTTTACCGACGCTACGACATAGATGGCGCAGAGATGTGTGGATATCCTGCGACACTCAAATTTCCAACGATAAAGTCAACGAAATCACAAAGGTGAGTTTTGTTGATATTATTGACTTATGTGCTAATCAGACATATTTGCTCACGGCATGACTGCAAGCTAATCGATGCTAACGTGCTATTTAGGCTAGCTGTATGTACATATTGCATCATTATGCCTCATTTGTAGCTATATTTGCATCCAGCCTTTCCCTCCACCCACATTTAATGCCAAACAAACACATACCAATTGATGGATTCAAGTTGCGCCAGTGGTCAAAAGATGCAATCGTTGGTTAGAAGGCGATCGCCGAATTCGTCCTCGTTGCCGCTGTCTGTCATGATATGGCTCAATAGCTTCAGTTTCTTCTTCAATTTCGTTTTCGCTATCTGCCTCCACACTCCAACCATCCGTTTCAATACATGCGTAATCTGTTGAATCGCTTAAGCCGCTGAAATCCGAGTGTGAATCCGAGCTAATGTCGCTATACCTTTCTGTTCTATTCGCCATGTTTGTTTGTATTGGCTTCACGCGGTGACGTCACAGGATAATGGACGGGTGGATATTGCGATGGTGAAAATCAGGCACTTTGAAGCCGTTTTTCGGGATATTGCATGATGGGTAAAATTTTGAAAAAAACTTTGAAAAATAAAATAAGCCACTGGGAACTGATTTTTATTGGTTTTAACCTTTCTGAAATTGTGATATTGTTCCCTTTTAAAACATGCATGTTTTGCTGCAAGAAAATACCTCCCTGGCCATCCCATTTCTTTGACTACTTTTCCAGAAGCCTTTGTCAGCTTGGACTTCCTCCTCCTTCTCCTTCCCTGTCTATAATCTAATTTTACTAATAACAATTAAATATATGACCCGGCAAAAAATCTGTGTTCAAAGAACTACGGCTTATTAGTGATTCCCCGAACCCAAAAAAAGTCTGCGGGCTATAGAGCGTTTTCTATTCGAGGCTCCAGTACTCTGGAATGCCCTCCCGGTAACAGTTAGAGATGCTACCTCAGTAGAAACATTTAAGTCCCCTCCTAAAACTCTTTTGTATACTCTAGCCTTTAAATAGACCCGTTTTTAGACCAGTTGATCTGCCGTTTCTTTTCTTTTCTACTCTGCCTCCCTCTCCCTTGTGGAAAAACTCAACCCAATGGTCCATAGTCTATAGTGGATCTAACATTATAGTGAGAGTCCAGTCCATAGTGGATCTAACATAATAGTGAGAGTCCAGTCCATAGTGCATCTAACATAATAGTGAGAGTCCAGTCCATAGTGGGGCCAGCAGGAGGCCATCCCGAGTGTAGACAGGTCAGCAGTGCAGAGACATCCCCAACCGATGCACAGATGAGCGGTCCACTCTAGGTCCCAACTTTGGACAGCTAGCGCGTCATCTGTGGTCACCGAATCTGTGCCACCCTCTTGGCAGAGCAGAAAAGAAACGGCAGATCAACTGGTCGAAAAGGAGGCTCTATTTAAAAGCTAGAGTATACAAATGAGTTTTAAGATGGGACTTAAATGCTTCTACTGAGGTAGCATCTCTAAGTGTTACCGGGAGGGCATTCCAGAGTACTGGAGCCTTCTCTTCTGCTGTGCTTGAACATCTCCCATATTTCCGTGCGCTCACCTAAGCCCACGAGGTGCTCTGTGCTGGGGTGACGACGTTACCACCAGGTCAAAGTTCAATATAAAATCAGTGTGGAAGAAGATCATTACAGCAAGCAGAGGACTCACTCCCAGCTTTTTTTTCCTGAGAATTCCATCTTTATTGCGGCACCTTCACTCTCTTCCTTCTCCTTTGGACTCTTTTTTTTCCACTCCCCATCTGTAGACTTCAGACCCCCACCCCCCCACCCCTCAGACAGCAGACGTCCTCTGGAGGCATGTGAAGCGTGAAGACGCGAGTGAAGCCTTCTCTGCATGACACCCCTTGACTTTTCCCCGTCTTTGACGCCGTGCACTCGTCTTTTCTGCGCGTGTTTTTTCTTTTTTGCAGAAGGACGCCCGGTTTCAAAAAGTCAGGGGGGGAAAAAAAAAATGGTCAAATTGATTGATTGGCTTAATTAAAGCCAGCGCGCCCGTGATCGTTTAGTAATGCCTGATTGGTTATTTGGCCAAGTTGATGACAAGCGCTTATTTAATTAACTCGACAGTTAAATATTTACTCCCAGCAAATAAATAGGTGGCTCGTACAAGAAGAAAAAAAAACTGTTCACAAGGAGAATGGATGATTTGACATTTGAATTTTTATGCAAATCTTGTCTTCTTGTATTTCAAATCCTTATCTAACAGAGCTGAAAACTATATAACAATACATGTTTTTTATATTTATCGATATCGATAATTATGGATGGTTAAGGCCAGCCAATAAATACAGTAAATATCAATCAATCAATCAATGTTTACTTATATAGCCCTAAATCACTAGTGTCTCAAAGGGCTGCACAGACCACCACGACATCCTCGGTAGGCCCACATAAGGGCAAGGAAAACTCACACCCAGTGGGACGTCGGTGACAATAATGACTATGAGAACCTTAGAGAGGAGGAAAGCAATGGATGTCGAGCGGGTCTAACATGATACTGTGAAAGTTCAATCCATAATGGATCCAACACAGTCGCGAGAGTCCAGTCCAAAGCGGATCCAACACAGCAGCGAGAGTCCCGTTCACAGCGGAGCCAGCAGGAAACCATCCCAAGCGGAGGCGGATCAGCAGCGCAGAGATGTCCCCAGCCGATACACAGGCGAGCAGTACATGGCCACCGGATCGGACCGGACCCCCTCCACAAGGGAGGGGGGGACATAGAAGAAAAAGAAAAGAAACGGCAGATCAACTGGTCTAAAAAGGGAGTCTATTTAAAGGCTAGAGTATACAAATGAGTTTTAAGGTGAGACTTAAATGCTTCCACTGAGGTGGCATCGCGAACTGTTACCGGGAGGGTATTCCAGAGTACTGGAGCCCGAACGGAAAACGCTCTATAGCCCGCAGACTTTTTTTGGGCTTTGGGAATCACTAATAAGCCGGAGTCTTTTGAACGCAGATTTCTTGCCGGGACATATGGTACAATACAATCGGCAAGATAGGATGGAGCTAGACCGTGTAGTATTTTATACGTAAGTAGTAAAACCTTAAAGTCACATCTTAAGTGCACAGGAAGCCAGTGCAGGTGAGCCAGTACAGGCGTAATGTGATCAAACTTTCTTGTTCTTGTCAAAAGTCTAGCAGCCGCATTTTGTACCAACTGTAATCTTTTAATGCTAGACATGGGGAGACCCGAAAATAATACGTTACAGTAGTCGAGGCAAGACGTAACAAACGCATGGATAATGATCTCAGCGTCTTTAGTGGACAGAATGGAGCGAATTTTAGCGATATTACGGAGATGAAAGAAGGCCGTTTTAGTAACGCTTTTAATGTGTGCCTCAAAGGAGAGAGTTGGGTCGAAGATAATACCCAGATTCTTTACCGTGTCGCCTTGTATAATTGTTTGGTTGTCAAATGTTAGAGTTGTATTATTAAATAAAGTTCGGTGTCTAGCAGGACCGATAATCAGCATTTCCGTTTTTTTGGCGTTGAGTTGCAAAAAGTTAGCGGACATCCATTGTTTAATTTCATTAAGACACGCCTCCACCTGACTACAATCCGGCATGTTGGTCAGCTTTAGGGGCATGTAGAGTTGGGTGTCATCAGCATAACAGTAAAAGCTAATACCGTATTTGCGTATGATGTCACCTAGCGGCAGCATGTAGATGCTGAAGAGTGCAGGGCCAAGGACCGAACCCTGGGGAACTCCACACGTTACCTTAACGTAGTCCGAGGTCACATTGTTATGGGAGACACACTGCATCCTATCAGTAAGATAAGAGTTAAACCAAGACAGGGCTAAGTCTGACATACCAATTCGTGTTTTGATACGTTCTAATAAAATATTATGATCGACAGTATCGAAAGCAGCGCTAAGATCGAGGAGCAGCAACATAGATGACGCATCAGAATCCATCGTTAGCAATAGATCATTAGTCATTTTTGCGAGGGCTGTCTCCGTGGGGTGATTTGCCCTGAAACCGGATTGAAAGGTTTCACATAGATTGTTAGACGCTAAGTGTTCATTTAACTGCTGCGCAACAATTTTTTCAAGGATTTTTGAAATAAAGGGAAGGTGAGACACCGGTCGGTAGTTTACCATGAGGTCAGGATCGAGGTTAGGTCTTTTAAGAAGAGGATGAATAACCGCTTTTTTGAATGCTAGGGGAACAGTGCCCGAGGAGAGTGATAAGTTTATAATATTTAGCACTGATGGACCTAATAATACAAAGAGCTCCTTGATCAGTTTCCCAGGAAGAGGGTCAAGTAAACATGTTGTTTGTTTTATTCCATTTACACGTTGTAACAATTCCTCTAATGTTATTTCCTCAAAACGAGAGAAACTATTTTGGAGGGCAGTATCCGCCGTATATACAATCGTGTCAGTGTTAATAGAACCCCGTTGTAGCTGGGACGCATTGTCTTTAATCTCCTTTCTAATGACTTCAATTTTCTTACTAAAGAATTGCATAAAGTCATCAGCTGAGTGGGTTGAGCTACTGGAAGGGGTCCCTTGTTGGGTTAGCGATGCTACCGTACCAAACAAAAATGTAGGATCGTTTTTATTACAGTGGATGAGATTTGAGTAATATTTAGCTTTAGCTAAGGTAAGCATGCGTTTATAAGTTATTAAACCATCACTCCATGCTTGATGGTGCACCTCAAGTTTAGTCGTGCGCCATTTGCGTTCCAGCTTTCTACATAATAATTTCTGAGCTCTAGTTTCTTCTGTAAACCACGGGGTGCGCTTTTTTGGAGCCTTTTTTAACTTTAGCGGTGCTATGTTATCAATGGTTTCGCGCAGGGCGTCGTTAAAGTTGTTAGTGAGGTTATCAATAGAGCCCACATACTTTGGGAATGGTGCCATTACCGAGGGCAGTAGGTCAGCAAGAGTTGTCGTTGTGGCCGTATTAATGTTGCGGCTGCTATAGCAGTTAATATTATTATTAGATTGACGAACATGCGTCTGAACCTCGAATTTTATAAGGTAATGATCGGACAATACTTTAGTATACGGGAGTATCGTAACTTTGGAAACGGTGATACCCCTGACAAGCACTAGGTCTATCGTATTACCGTTGCGATGCGTGGGTTCATTTATTATTTGTGTGAGACCACAGCTATCAATTACAGTCTGGAGCGCTACGCACGGTGGCTTATACACATCATATACATTAAATACATTTCCTTCTTAACAAGGGTGCTATTTATCAGTGGGTAAGGTGTCTAGAAGCCAGGTTAAATAAAGTAGATTTGAATGTAGTATGGATTTAAGACACTAGATGGCAGTAGTGTATAAGCTATTGAACGCTACACTGAGTAGTTTGGGAAGCTACTCATTAAACCAACACATTAAAAGTGTCAGGATGTTCCCGCACTAAAACCAACAAAACTAAAGACAAGTTTGTTTTATTGAATTGCTATATCAAGAGACTAGAGTTTCTCCTTTTACTCCATGCAGAGAATCCACAGAATGTCAGAAAGACGGCGCAACCAAACTTGGTAGTTAATACTGTTACGTCATTGACTGGCGTGTCCCTCCCATTGCTCAAAGACACTTCCTGTTTCCTGTCTGCTGGGCTCCCAAAGCGCAAGTGACCTCTAGAACCGCATTTTGCTTCTCAATACATATTCAATATTTTATCTAACACATTTTATATTGATATCGATTTTGTCTATCGCGATATATATTACGATTAAGATTCAGATTAGTTTATTTTAAAGGGGACAATGCAATTTCATAAAACACATGGTTAAAAAAGCCAGAATTAGTAATCTGTACCCCTGGCCATGATGTAAAAAAGGCAGTAAAATTACATTTTCACAGAAAAAGAAAAAAACAAAAAACAATGCATTTACAATTTAATACAAAATAAAATACAACATCACAACATAACATTTATCTTAGCATCAAAACTGTGACGCTTTGCTGGCATCGTGGCGTGGTTTGCGTTCTCCCGTGGGTGCAGCGAAGATCGACACGGCGTAAAGGTAGGAATAAGAATTTATTCATACAATAAAACAAACTTAAAAACAAAGACACTCGCACAAAGGCACTACCAAAACCAACAGAACTAGCGTGGGAGCTAGAAGGAACAAAAAGCGCTAGCGGGGAAGCTAGGGACATAAACAAAACAGGAATAGCGTGGAAGCTAACAAGTAACAAAAGTAGTCTTTATCACAATGCAGGACGAGCGACGTCAACTGTTGCGTGGGAGCAAACGAGTCCAAGAACGAATGTAAAACAAAGGCGCTCTTAAATAAAAGACATAATCAACAAATCAGGTGCATGACGACAAAACAAGAAACAGGTGACACAAAATGGGTAACTATGACAACGGAACAAAACAAGGAAGTGTCACAAGGAACTAAGGACGTCAAATAACACAGCAGGGTGATAATAAAACAGAACAAAAACAGAACATGACATGGTCCAAGACGTGGACCATGACAAAAACAGGCTCATATTTTAGTGATGGCAGCTGTAGGCCTTCATATGGCACTTTTTCCATTGTATAATAATAATATAACTTAATCATCAATTATAATCAATCAATTATGTTACTGTCGTTTTATCGGCCCAACTATAGTTGTCGATAGAGATGTCCAATAATGGCTTTTTTGCCGATAGCTGATATTCGCTATTGTCCAACTCTTAATTACCGATTCCAATATCAACCGATACCGATCTAAACAGTTAATAAGGACTTAACACATTAGTACTAATTTTGTTTTGATGCCCCGCTGGAGGCATTAACCAATGTAACAAGGTTTTCCAAAATAAATCAACTCAAGTTATGGGAAAAAATGCCAACATGGCACTGCCATATTTATTATTGAAGTCACAAAGTGCTTTTTTTTTTAGCATGCCTCAAAACAGCAGCTTGGAATTTGGGACATGCATGAAAAGATTGAGGTGGCGGCGTGCTGCAAGGGGTTGTGGGTATTTGTTCTGTTGTGTTACGGTGTGGATGTTCTCCCGAAATGTGTTTGTCATTCTTGTTTGGTGTGGGTTCACAGTGCGGCGCATATTTGTAACAGTGTTAAAGTTGTATACGGCCACCTTCAGTGTGACCTGTATGGCTGTTGACCAAGTACGCCTTGAATTCACTTGTGTGTGTGTGTGAAAAGCCGTAGATATTATGTGATGGGGCCGGCACGCAAGGGCAGTGCCTTTAAGGTTTATTGGCGCTCTGTACTTCTCCCTACGTCCGTGTACCACTCCGTACAGCGGCGCTTTAAAAAGTCACACATTTTACTATTTGAAACCGATACCGATAATTCCCGATATCACATTTTAAAGCATTTATCGGCCGATAATATCAGCAGTCGGACATCTCTAGTTGTCGACATAACTAAAACTATTAATTGCGTGCGCATAAGGAGAATGGAAGATTTTTGTTTGTGGACATATTTTTATTGAATTATCACATTTTCATGTTTCATACTCTTCTCTAACAGAAATGCAGGTTGTCAACATTAGCGGTAGCAATCGGCCATTTCCTTTGAGTCACACATTAAAAGCGTTACTAAAACGGCCTTCTTTCATCTCCGTAATATCGCTAAAATTCGCTCCATTCTGTCCACTAAAGACGCTGAGATCATTATCCATGCGTTTGTTACGTCTCGCCTCGACTACTGTAACGTATTATTTTCGGGTCTCCCCATGTCTAGCATTAAAAGATTACAGTTGGTACAAAATGCGGCTGCTAGACTTTTGACAAGAACAAGAAAGTTTGATCACATTACGCCTGTACTGGCTCACCTGCACTGGCTTCCTGTGCACTTAAGATGTGACTTTAAGGTTTTACTACTTACGTATAAAATACTACACGGTCTAGCTCCATCCTATCTTGCCGATTGTATTGTACCATATGTCCCGGCAAGAAATCTGCGTTCAAAGGACTCCGGCTTGTTAGTGATTCCCAAAGCCCAAAAAAAGTCTGCGGGCTATAGAGCGTTTTCCGTTCGGGCTCCAGTACTCTGGAATGCCCTCCCGGTAACAGTTCGAGATGCCACCTCAGTAGAAGCATTTAAGTCTCCCCTTAAAACTCATTTGTATACTCTAGCCTTTAAATAGACTCCCTTTTTAGACCAGTTGATCTGCCGTTTCTTTTCTTTTTCCTCTATGTCCCACTCTCCCTTGTGGAGGGGGTCCGGTCCGATCCGGTGGCCATGTACTGCTTGCCTGTGTATCGGCTGGGGACATCTCTGCGCTGCTGATCCGCCTCCGCTTGGGATGGTTTCCTGCTGGCTCCGCTGTGAACGGGACCCCTCGCTGCTGTGTTGGATCCGCTTTGGACTGGACTCTCGCGACTGTGTTGGATCCATTGTGGATTGAACTTTCACAGTATCATGTTGGACCCGCTCGACATCCATTGCTTTCCTCCTCTCCAAGGTTCTCATAGTCATTATTGTCACCGATGTCCCACTGGGTGTGAGTTTTCCTTGCCCTTATGTGGGCCTACCGAGGATGTCGTGGGGGTTTGTGCAGCCCTTTGAGATTTAGGGCTATATAAGTAAACATTGATTGATTGATTGATTGATTTGTTCAGATCAGTCAGTGACGTCCATCTGGGTGTATTTTTACCTCCTTGAGTGCAACATCCCAAGCTCATCAGTCCATCTCCCAAGATGGTTTGTGTCCAGACCCCCCAGCTCCCGCCCGCACTCGACCCCTGGCTCCTGCTTCCCGACAGCCCAGAACTGTCAAGAACGTCACTGCGTCCATCGGTCACATCACATCACGTCCTACTTAAGAAACGTTTTGACAGGACTCGTCTTTGTCTGCGCGATAGGTCACAGGTCGTCTTCCTCATGGTGTCTTCACACACATTTTAATTGAATTTGGATGATGATTCATTGCTCCTAAACCCGGACCGTGGTGTCGACCCCCCAAGTAATGAGAGTGCTCCACTTCACTTCCTACTTCATCATTCTTCTTTGTCCACTTTAAATAAGAATCCGGGCCAAGTCTCGCTCTACTTCCTCCGTCGTTCTGCTTCTTCCTTTTCTTCCAGCCATGCCGTTAAAGACGAATCCATCCTGGTTGAGATGAGGTCTCACTCGGCTGTAAATCAACGTCTTCATGACAAAAGCTTTATTTTTGACACTGAATTGATGTACCGTATTTTTGGGATTATAAGTCTCAGCTTTTTTTCATGGTTTGGCCGGGCGTGCGATTTCTACTCTATATCGGGGGTCTCAAACTCAATTTACCTGGGAGCCACTGGATGCAGAAACTGGGTGAGGCTGAGCCGCGAGAAAAAATCTAACATGCACTTTTTAATTAATTCACCTTCTTTGAATGGCTTTCCCGCCCGAGCAACATACTTGCCAACCGTCCCGATTTTTCCCGAATTTCAGTGCATCTCCCGACAATCTCCCGGGGCGACCGTTCTCCCGAATTTGTCCCGATTTTCACCTGGCCAACAATACTAAGGGCATGCCGTGATAGCTCTGCCTTTAACATCCTCTACAACATGTCATCGCGTCCGCCTTTTCATCATACAAACAGCGTGCCGGCACAGCCACATGTTATATGAGACTCCTGCAGACACACGTAATTGACTGCAAGACATACTTGATCAACAGCCATGCAGGTCACACTGAGGGTGGCCGTATAAACAACTTTAACACTGTTACAAATATGCACCACACTGTGAACCCAAAGCAAACAAGAATGCCAAACTTTTCGGGAAAACATATGCACCGTAACAATTTTTCACATCAAATTATGCTAACAATTTCATTGAAAACCATTCAGGGTTTTAAAATTCAGAGTAAAAAATGATCAATTTAGAAAAATTCAGTGTAAAATGTCACTAAAACTGTCACTCAAAAAGTGCAGATTCTTACCATTGGAATCATTTCTATGGTTTGAAATTATTCTTCAGGCCGCGTTGAAATGTTAGTTATGTATGTGACTTCATACTTGGTACCTCATTGACTGGTTCAGAGGCAGGATCGAGTGCAAGTGAGTCTTGCTTTTTGAAGCAGCAAATATTTTGACACTCAATTTTTCAGCACTGACTTTTTTTTACACTGAATTTTTACACACTGACTTTTAAAACACATAATTTTGTTCAATGAATTTGTCAGTAGAGACGTTTGATAATATCGAACTGACGATATTATCGGCCGATAAATGCTTTAAAATGTAATATCGGAACTTATCTGTATCGGTTTCAAAATTATCGGTATCAGTTTCAAAAAGTACAATTTATGACTTCTTAAAACGCCGCTGTGTACACAGACGTAGGGAGAAGTACAGAGCGGCAATAAACCTTAAAGGCACTGCCTTTGCGTGACGGCCCAGTCACATCATATCTACGGCTTTTCACACACACAAGTGAATGCAACGCATACTTGGTCAACAGCCATACAGGTCACACCGAGGGTGGCCGTATAAACAACTTTAACACTGTTACAAATATGCGCCACACTGTGAACCCACACCAAACAAGAATGACAAGCACATTTCGGGAGAACATCCACACCGTAACACAACATAAACACAACAGAACAAATACCCAGAATCCTTTGCAGCACTAACTCCTCCGGGACACTACAATATACCACTACCCCCATACCCCTACTCAACTCCACCCGCCCCCCAACCCTGCCCACCTCAACCTCTTCATGCTCTCTCAGGGAGAGCATGTCCCAAATTCAAAGCTACTGTTTTGAGGCATGTCAAAAAAAATAATACACTTTGTGGCTTCAATAATAAATATGGCAGTGCATTTGTTGCCATTTTTTTTTCCATAACTTGAGTTGATTTATTTTGGGAAAACCTTGTTACATTGTTTAATGCATCCAGTGGGGCATCAGAACAAAATTAGGCATAATATTGTGTTAATTACACGACTGTATATATCTGTATCGTTTGATATCGGAATCGGTAATCAAGAGTTGGACGATATCGGAAAAAAAGACGTTATCGGACATCTAATCGTCAGCAGAATTTAATTAAAATCATAAAACTCAAACGCAAAAAAAATCAATTACATAAACTCGGCGTCAAAAAAAAAACTTTGGTAATAAAGACACAAATTAATCCCCATAAGTGTCACATCTTCAATGTGTTAGCAAACACTAACAAGAGAAAAAAAAAGAGACAAAGAAGAATTAGAAATTAAAAAGTCAAGAGTGCTTGTCTTGCATCGCTCATAAAAAAAACCCTTGCACACTTTGAAGTGTCCTCCAAAGGGCCACATAGCGAGGAGTCATTAGGACGCCGCAGTTCACCCAAGTCGGTTTCAAACCTTGTTGCCTAGTTACCTTCTCCCCAGGTGACCGACAGGCTGCCCGGGGTCACGTGACAACACAAAGCTTTATCTGCCGCCACAGACCAGGCCGTCGCCTGAGGGATGCTTGACAGACGCAACCGAGAATGTGTGCATCGCACAAAGTCACTGCAGTGATCACATGTTAGATCAGCAGCCAATCACAGGCGGCATTAATGCAAAATATGTTAATCGCTAAAAAGTTGTGCAGTTTCTTCCAAGACTGACAGGAGGGCTGTCTTAATTGTGCCTCAGGGCCCATTTTGTCGTTGTTTTATTGCCCCGCTGCTAACTCTGCACATCAAGTTAAACACAACCCGTATCAGAACTTCACTCTGAAATTTCTGTATATGTGGAATGGCCCAAATCTCCTACAAACCAAAATCGTCCACCACCTGTGTTACAGCAATAAGTCTGTAAACATCACAGTAGGGCGGGTCCTAAACCCCTAATGGTCGATCGCAAAAATATTAGGAACAAGTAATGTATTAATATGACATCAGTGACACCCCCACCCAGAGAGGGAATGACAGACCTCTAAAAATGTGAAAAAAGGTATGCAATCAGCCAATAATACAACCACCTGGCTTTGTCTTAAAAAAAAAAAGAATATTTATATATATATATTAACCTATGCTTAAAAGAGAAAATGTTTATTATATAACACCCAGACCTGCCATCCCTCAACAAGCGCAGTGAAATCATATCAGCATGCCGTCACAGACGGAAACACCTTCTAGGTAACACATGAGCCAATCACCACGCCCCTACGCCTGCCTGTACCTACCCACTCCGTGCCCTGTATAAACCATTGTATGTGAATGCTGCCATTAAAATCTCCTCACGATTGAGGGAACCCCTCATGAAACAGTTCTGTAGAGATGAAGTAGTCTTGTGATTTTTCCCCCACACACATATATATATATATATATATATATATATATATATATATATATGTCTTGATTGGATTATCCAGAGAATAGTGTTCGATACCGTGGTAGAGCGTAATATGTAGGTGTGGGAGAAATCACAAGACTACTTCATCTCTACAGAACTGTTTCATGAGGGGTTCCCTCAATCATCAGGAGATTTTATATATATATATATATATATATATATATATATATATATATATATATATATATATATATATATATATATATATATACACACATACACACAGTGCAAGCCAAAAGTTTGGACACCTCTTCTCATTCAATATGTTTTCTTTATTTTCATGACTATTTACATTGTAGATTGTCACTGAAGGCATCAAAACTATGAACGGACGCACTGTCCGGTTCAAACACTGATGACATCTATTAATCAGACAAGAAGCAAGGAACCAAGCAGAGACAGAGTTCAAATTAGCTCATGAGGAGAAGGCATGGAGCTGCACACTTAGTCATAGTGTCGCCCTATGGTCTAAGATTCAGCTCCCGTGTCCCTCTATTTATTCAGAAGTTCCATAGTCAACATCACTGAGGCCGCCTCTAAAAGGAGCGGTCACATATGTTATGCTAAGCAGGTCCAGTATGCACTATATGTGACGGAATGTGCTGGGCCTCGTGATTTCCTTGTTTCTGCTTCTTCTGTGTGCTGTCATCTTATCTTTGTTGAGGTCCTTGAAGTCCTTGGCTGCTAGCGTGCTAAAACAAAGATAACATCTGCGGCTGAGGCCACCTCTCAGACAAGAAGTTTTGTCCTTGCACAGATAGAAAAAATGCAGCTTGAGCACAATAGCTAATAACTATAGCAACGGACTTTAAGCATACTAAAGTTGTGTGATACTATATATACATGATTATTCTAACACACAGTTATGTACTTAACAAACAAGGTGAAATAAATTAAACCATGTTTTATATTGTAGGTTCTTCAAAATAGCCACCCTATGCTCTGATTACTGCTTTGCACACTCTTGGCATTCTCTCCATGAGCTTCAAGAGGTCGTCACCTGAAATGGTTTTCAATTCACAGGTGTCAGAATTTTGATGCCTTCAGTGACAATCTACAATGTAAATAGTCGTGAAAATAAAATAAGAAAGACATTGAAATGAGAAGGTGTGTCCAAATTTTTGGTGTGTGTGCGTGTGTGCGTGCGTGCGTGCGTGCGTGCGTGCGTGTGTGCGTGACGCTTTGGTTTTTGTCTGAGACCAGGGATCTAGGGCTCGAAAAGGTTGGTGACCACTGCTCTAGAATATGTAAATCTTCCCAGGATTCACTCGCTCACAAAATTTTCCCTTTGTCAAATATTAATTAATTGAAAAGCAATCAATTAGCTTTATTCTCTAGTGACTCAAAGCGCTTTACATAATGAAACCCAATATCTAAGTTACATTTAAACCAGTGTGGGTGGCACTGGGAGCAGGTGGGTAAAGTGTCTTGCCCAAGGACACAACGGCAGTGACTATTATTATCTGCGTTCAAAGGACTCCGGCTTATTAGTGATTCCCAAAGCCCAAAAAAAGTCTGCGGGCTATAGAGCATTTTCCGTTCGGGCTCCAGTACTCTGGAATACCCTCCCGGTAACAGTTCGAGATGCCACCTCAGTAGAAGCATTTAAGTCTCACCTTAAAACTCATTTGTATATTCTAGCCTTTAAATAGACTCCCTTTTTAGACCAGTTGATCTGCCGTTTCTTTTCTTTTTCTTCTATGTCCCACTCTCCCGTGTGGAGGGGGTCCGGTCCGATCCGGTGGCCATGTACTGCTCGCCTGTGTATCGGCTGGGGACATCTCTGCGCTGCTGGTCCGCCTCCGCTTGGGATGGTTTCCTGCTGGCTCCGCTGTGAACGGGACTCTCGCTGCTGTGTGTTGGATCCTCTTTGGACTGGACTCTCGCGACTGTGTTGGATCCATTGTGGATTGAACTTTCACAGTATCATGTTAGACCCGCTCGACATCCATTGCTTTCCTCCTCTCTAAGGTTCTCATAGTCATCATTGTCACCGACGTCCCACTGGGTCATTATTGTCACCCATGTCCCACTGGGTGTGAGTTTTCCTTGCCCTTATGTGGGCCTACCGAGGATGTCGTAGTGGTTTGTGCAGCCCTTTGAGACACTAGTGATTTAGGGCTATATAAGTAAACATTGATTGATTGATTGATTGACTAGGACGACAAAAGCGGGAATCGAACCGTGAACCCTCAAGTTGCTGGCACGGCCACTTTACCGACCGAGTTATACAGCTCCATAGATGACATTTAGCTCGTCTTCCTCCTCGCCTGACATGTTTGCCGTTGTATCGATTCGGAGTCTAATTGCCATGTTTTGCACGATCCGTCAGGCCCCCGGCGTTGTCGCGTTAAAGCTGTTAAATCCTGAGGGAAAGCTGAGATCATCCGACGGGGAACCAAATGACCTCAGACACGGCGACACCTTGACCCCTCTAATCTCTGTGCGGCATCGACACACACCTGCGACGCTTGTTGGTGCTGCTAATCCCCTCGTTAGCATCACACTCCCGCCGTTTCTCATTTTCTTTACACTCTGAAGCTATTTTGTCCCCTTCAGAAATGATGAAAATAGAAATACTGGTAACACTTTAGTATGGGGAACATATTCACCATTAAATAGTTCCTTGTTAACATGCAAATTAGTAACATATTGGACGTATTAATGCCTTATTCTGCATGGCCTTATTATACAACCAGTAAGCCGGTAACACTTTAGTATTCCCCATTCTTAACCTGTGACAGTTGCTTGCTGTCGTGTGGGTTCCCAGAACCATCAAGGAAGGACATTTTGCTCTTGCAGGTTTGACTCCGGTCTATTTTTCAATGAACAAGCTTTAGTGTGGGTCGGATCGCTTTGTAGCTGCTCCCGGTCTGCTCTTTCAGCCGCCGCCGCCGCCGTCGTCGTCGTCCTCTTCTATGGCTCGCTCTCTGTCGCTCTTTGATCGCTCTTGCTCTTCATCTGCTCCTGCAGGCTCTCCAACTCCTTCCTCCTCCATCTCTCCTTTTATACATTCACAGGAGAAATGTTAGTAGTTTCCTGGTGTGTGAGCCACGCACCTGAATTAGATTGCGGCGGCGTCGCTCCCGGTACGCCCCACCTCTCCGCTCCGCCGCATCCTCCGCCTCCTTGCCGCCATCTTGGGCAGGGCTGCAGCGTGCCCTGCCCCGACGTCGGCCTCTCCACCTAACCTTAACCCCCTAACCCTAACCAAATAACTCTAAATTAAGTCTTTGTTACTTAGAATATGTTCCCCTAGTGTCCAAATAACTCTAAATAAATGTTTTCTTACATAGAATATGTTCCCTTAGTGTCCAAATAACTCTAAATTAAATCTTTGTTACGTAGAATATGTTCCCCTAGTGTCCAAATAACTCCAAATTAAACTTTTATTACATAGGATATGTTCCCCTAGTGTCCAAATAACTCTAAATTAAATCTGTGTTACATAGAATATGTTCCCCTAGTGTCCAAATATCTCTAAGTTAAGTCTTTGTTACATAGAATATGTTCCCCTAGTGTCCAAATAACTCTAAATTAAACTTTTGTTACGTAGAATATGTTCCCCTAGTGTCTAAATAACTCTAAATTAAATCTGTGTTACATAGAATATGTTCCCCTATTGTCCAAATATCTCTAAGTTAAGTCTTTGTTACATAGAATATGTTCCCCTAGTGTCCAAATAACTCTAAATTAAACTTTTGTTACGTAGAATATGTTCCCCTAGTGTCTAAATAACTCTAAATTAAATCTGTGTTACGTAGAATATGTTCCCCTAGTGTCCAAATAACTCTAAATTAAACCTTTATTACGTAGAATATGTTCCCCTAGTGTCTAAGTAACTCTAAATTAAATCTGTGTTACATAGAATATGTTCCCCTTGTGTCTAAATAACTAAATTAAATCTGTGTTACATAGAATATGTTCCCCTAGTGTCCAAATAACTCTAAATTAAACCTTTATTACGTAGAATATGTTCCCCAAGTGTCTAAATAACTCTAAATTAAATCTGTGTTACATAGAATATGTTCCCCTAGTGTTCAAATAACTCTAAATTAAGTATTTGTTACATAGAATATGTTCCCTTAGTGTCCAAATAACTAAATTAAGTCTTTGTTACTTAGAATTTGTTCCCTATACTAAAGTGTTATCGAAATAATCGGTTCCGGGATCATAAAAGCTTTATTTGGTGTACATGCAACTTTGGAAGTCACATTTTAACATACAGGTGTAAAACATACAAGCCTGCTCAGTGGCCTTGTGGTTAGAGGGTCCGCTCTAGATTCGGTAGGTCGTGAGTTCAAACCCCGGCCGAGTCGTACCAAAGACTATAAAAATGGCACCCATTACCTCCCTCGGCATCAAGGGCTGGAATTGGGTGTTAAATCACCAAAATGATTCCCGAGCGTGGCCACCGCTGCTGCTCACTGCTCCCCTCACCTCCCAGTGGGTGAACAAGGGGATGGGTCAAATGCAGAGGATAATTTCACCACAACTAGTGTGTGTGTGTGGCTATCAGTGGTACTCTAACTTTAAAAAGTGAAAGAAAAGGCAAAGGACAAGAGTAAATCACCAAAATGATTCACGAGCGTGGCCACCACTGCAGCTTGCTGCTCCCCTCACCTCCCAGGGGGTGAACATGGGGATATGTCAAATACAGAAAATTATTTCACCACACCTAGTCTGTGTGGTTATCATTGGTACTTTAATTTTAACTTTAAAAAATGAAAGAAAAAACGACACACAAGTAAATTACCAAAACGATTCCCGAGCTTGGCCACCGCTGCTGCTCACTGCTCCCCTCACCTCCCAGGTTTGTGAAATTGAGGAGGTGTCAAATGCAGAGGATAATATCACCACACCTAGAGTGTGTGTGTGACTATCAATGGTACTTTAACTTTAAAAAGTGAAAGAAAAGGCGAACCACACGAGTAAATCGCCAAAATAATTCAGAGCGTAGCCACCGCTGCTGCTCACTGCTCCCCTCACCTCCCAGGGGGTGAACATGGGGATGGGTCAAATGCAGAGGATAATTTCACAAACAGTGTATGTGTGACTATCAGTGGTACTTTAACTTTAAAAAGTGAAAGAAAAGGCGAACGACACAACTAAATCACCAAAATGATTCCCGAGCGCGGCCACCGCTGCTGCTCACTGCTCCCCTCACCTCCCAGGGGGTGAACATGGGGATGGGTCAAATGCAGAGGATAATTTCACAAACAGTGTATGTGTGACTATCAGTGGTACTTTAACATTAAAAAGTGAAAGAAAAGGCGAACGAAACAACTAAATCACCAAAATAATTCCCGAGTACAGCCACCGCTGCTGCTCACTGCTCCCCTCACCTCCCAGGGGGTAAAAAGGGGATGGGTCAAATGCAGATGTTTATTTCACCACACCTAGTAAGTGGTAAGTGGTACTTTAACTTAAATCCTTGGATGCTTGCCAATGTTGTCTCTTGTGAGCGCAGAGATTCTATGGGACTTAAAACATATTTTTAATGCTTGAATTCCAAACTTTCTGGTCTTATTTTGACTTTAGCGCATGTGCAGTAGTTGGGTGTTGACTGGCTAACATGCTAACCAGCTCTAAAACCGCTGAGCACCTGAGCAGGTGCTAACTACTAAGCCACTTTCAAGAAAACTTTTTTTTGCCGTTTTGTTTCTTCACGCTGACGTTAAAGTAGCCGCACGCCCGCGAGCACCCATATGTTTCCAAGTGTCTTCCGTTGTCCTTGTATCGCGCACCGTCTCAGCTGAGGGAAGGTGTGATAGCACAAAGGAAGCAAGCCAGCGGCACCTCTCTGTTAGCTAGCCGCTAGCGCCGCCGCTAGCGGAGGGCGTCCCCGCTTCGATCGATGGCGTGGCACTTATCGCCTTCATCATCTCGCCTCATTTTTCACCGCTTAGCAGGGCGGCTGCCTCTTTTTGTCAGCAGACGAAGGGCCGGGCCCCCCCCCCCCCCCCCCCTCCCCACACCCCTTCTCTTTATCTGATAAGCTTGTCTAAACTAACCGCTACAGTGTGTGTGTGTGTGTGTGTGTGTGTGTGTGTGTGTGTGTGTGTGTGTGTGTGTGTGTGTGTGTGTGTGTGTGTGTGTGTGTGAGAGAGTATACGTGTGTGTGTGATACTGTACATGTGTGTGTGATACAGTACATGTGTGTGTGATAGAGTACATGTGTGTTTGATAAGAGTGTATGTGTGTGTGTGTGTGTGTGTGTGTGTGTGTGTGTGTGTGTGTGTGTGTGTGTGTGTGTGAGAGTATACGTGTGTGTGATACAGTACATGTGTGTGATAGAGTGTACATGTGTGTGTGTGTGTGTGTGATAGAGTGTACAAGTGTGCGTGATACTGTACATGTGTGTGTGTGTGTGTGTGTGTGAGAGTATACGTGTGTGTGATACAGTACATGTGTGTGTGTGTGTGTGTGTGTGTGTGTGTGTGTGTGTGTGTGTGAGAGTATACGTGTGTGTGATACAGTACATGTGTGTGTGTGTGTGTGTGTGTGTGTGTGTGTGTGTGTGTGTGAGAGAGTATACGTGTGTGTGTGATACAGTACATGTGTGTGTGATAGAGTACATGTGTGTTTGATAAGAGTGTATGTGTGTGTGTGTGTGTGTGTGTGTGTGTGTGTGTGTGTGTGTGTGTGTGTGTGTGTGTGTGTGTGTGTGTGTGTGTGTGTGTGAGAGTATACGTGTGTGTGATACAGTACATGTGTGTGATAGAGTGTACATGTGTGTGTGTGTGTGTGTGATAGAGTGTACAAGTGTGCGTTATACTGTACATGTGTGTGTGTGTGTGTGTGTGTGTGTGTGTGTGTGTGTGTGTGTGTGTGAGAGTATACGTGTGTGTGATACAGTACATGTGTGTGTGTGTGTGTGTGTGTGTGTGTGTGTGTGTGTGTGTGTGTGTGTGTGTGAGAGTATACGTGTGTGTGATACAGTACATGTGTGTGATAGAGTGTACATGTGTGTGTGTATGTGTGTGTGTGTGATAGAGTGTACAAGTGTGTGTGATACTGTACATGTGTGTGTGTGTGTGTGTGTATGTGGGAAAGTGTACATCTGAATGTGTAAGTGTACATGTGTGCGCGTGAGTGTGTGTGTGTTCATGGGTGTGTGTGAGAGTGTACAAGTGTGTGTGGGTGAGAGTGTGCGTGTGTGTGTCAGAATGTAAATGTGTGCGTGTGTTCATGTGGGTGTGTGAGAATGTACAAGTGTGTGTGTTTGAGAGTGTGCATGTGTGTATGTGTACGTGTGTGTGAGAGTGTATGTATGTGTATGCGTGTGTTTAAGTGGGTGTGTGAGAGTGTACAAGTGTACGTGTGTATATGTACATGTGTGTGTGAGAGTGTACGTGTGTGTGTGTACAAGTGTGTGTGTGTGAGAGTGTGCATGTGTGTGAGAGTGTACATGTGTGTGTGTGTGTACGTGTGTGTGTGTGTGTGTGTGTGTGTGTGTGTGTGTGTGTGTGTGTGTGTGTGTGTGTGTGTGTGTGTGTGAGAGTGTATGTGTGTGTGTGTGTGTGTGTGTGTGTGTGTGTGTGTGTGTGTGTGTGTGTGTGTGTGTGTGTGTGTGTGTTGTATTCCAAACCTTTCTTGAGACATCAACTAGAAAAAGTACCCTCCATATGAGGACCGGTGAACACGTTAGGACCCAAATCATCTAATAGAGAGCAAAAATACTAGAATCCGTGAACATTGCTCCAAAGTCAGGATTTTTTTGTTGATTTTAAATGTGCATACAAAAGTAAACATGAACAGGTGCAAAGGCAGCAATTTATGATGAGACAAGACAGCAGCTAAAGAAGGACTTTCCTATTCATCAACCGAAAAAACCCCGCCAGGTGAACAGCTGATTTTATGACTTCCGGTGCGGACGTAAAACAACCGGCGTCAAACGGTACTAACAATATAATAGCCATTAAAGGCCTACTGAAATTTTTTTTTTTTTATTCAAACGGGGGTTTGGAGGTCCATTCTATGTGTCATACTTGATCATTTTGCGATATTGCCATATTTTTGCTGAAAGCATTTAGTAGAGAACATCCACGATAAAGTTCGCAACTTTTGGTCGCTAATAAAAAAGCCTTGCTTTTACCGGAGGTAGCAGACGATGACGTCACCCGTGTGAGGTTTTGATTGATTGATTGATACTTCTATTAGTAGATTGCACAGTACAGTACATATTCCGTACAATTGACCACTAAATGGTAACACCAGAATACGTTTTTCAACTTGTTTAAGTCGGGGTCCACGTTAATCAATTCATGGCTCCTCGCCTCCTCACATTGTTTATAATGGGAGCCTCCAACAAAAAGTGCTATTCGGATCGAGAAAACGACAATTGCCCCATTAATTTGAGCGGGGATGAGAGATTCGTGGCTGAGGATATTGATAGTGAAGGATTAGAAAAAAAAATAAAAGGCGACGGCGGCGGCAGTGTGAGCGTTTCTGATGTAATTAGACACATTTATTAGGATCATTCTGGAAGATCTCTTATCCGTCTATTGTTTTAATAGTGTTTTAGTGAGATTGTAAAGACATACCTCAAGGTCGGATGGCTGCGGTGAACGCCGGTGTCTCACAGAGAAGCCGAGGAGCCAAGCTCACAGCTGCCTTTTTTGACAACTACTGCAGGAGGATGAATAATCCACCGATGTCTCCGGTAAGATATATGTCACAATTTTCCCATCCAAAAACATGCTGGTTGACGGAGAGAAACATGTTCGCTTGACCGCTCTGTGTTAAAGCTTCACAACAAACAAAGAAACACGGGCTGTGTTTCGGTGCTAAAGACAGCTGCAATACACCGCTTTCCACCAACAGCATTCTTCTTTGACGTCTCCATTATTAATTGAACAAATTGCAAAAGATTCAGCAACACAGATGTCCAAATTACTGTGTAATTATGCGATGAAAAGAGACGACTTTTAGCTGTGAGTGGTGCTGAGCTAGTATGTCCCCTCCAACCAATAACGTCACAAACACACGTCATCATACCTCAACGTTTTCAACAAGAAACTCCGCGGGAAATTTAAAATTGCAATTTAGTAAACCAAAAAGGCCGTATTGGCATGTGTTGCAATGTTAATATTTCATCATTGATATATAAACTATCAGACTGTGTGGTCGGTAGTAGTGGGTTTCAGTAGGCCTTTAACAGTTAGCTTTTACAGCTGGTTTGCCCAAACCGAGGTCTGTGACTCTTTTGTCATCGGCCTTAAGCACATTACAAAAAAAAAAAAAAATAGAGAAATCATTTGCACCCTTGGTGGTGAAATATATCAAAATTATGGTGGTGCCAAAAAGGAGGTATTTTCAAATTGCCCGATTGCAGCTGAGATAGGTTCCAGCACCCCCCGCCACCATGAAAGGGATAAGCGGTAAAAAATGGATGGAAATTGACTGTGTCATTTTTAAAAACGCTCCCCCTCTGGTCAACATATGAAATAACAAGTGTATGTAAAAAATGTGAAGTGCTCCCCCTCTGGCGAACACATGTAATAACTAGTGTAAGAAATTGAAATGCGCCCCTTTAGGCCAAAATTATTATGAAGCCTTGAAGTAAATAATGAAGATCAAAAACCAAAAATTCAACAACAACAACATTTACTAAAAGCTTACCTTTTTTATATTTGCATTGTATGTATTTATTATTAATGTTGTAAATACAAATATTTATATATCTAGAAAGGGTGGTCCTAAAGAGGGAGACATTTTTCTCAGGTTTCAAGAAGGTAACAAATACAAGTGTGTGTGTGTGTGTGTGTGTGTGTGTGTGCGTGCGCGTGTGTGTGTGTGTGTGTGTGCGTGCGTGTATCAGAGTGCATCAGTTAATGTTTATTTAACAGAGCACAGACTCCCATGACGACCTTCTCTTAATGAAATCTCTCGTTAAGATGGCGCCTTTTAATTAAAAGAAGTGGGTTGATTTGAATGGTGCTTATTGTGGGCCAATGAGATATCAGCGTGTACGATCTGTCTTTGTGGAAAAAGATGGCCGAGTGTGTCATGAAATGCACCGCAGGGTTTATTAAGTGTACACGCAAGGATTGTGTGGAGGTGGGCGTGGCCTGCGGGCCCGCAGCGCAACGGGGTGTGCCAGGACGATGGATGCGTAGATGGCCCAGGTGGGCCTTGTTGTTGAAGTCGCTGACTTCCTGGCACACCCCGTTCTGCTGCAGGCCCGCAGGCCACGGTCCCTTCCACATAAGATTGTGGAGGTTGCTCGCCTGTGGGTCTTCTAGACCAGTGGTTCTCAAATGGGGGTACGTGTAACCCTGAAGGTACTTGAAGGTATGCCAAGGGGTTCGTGAGATTTTTCTTAAATATTCTAAAAATAGCAACAATTCAAAAATCCTTCATAAATATATTTATTGAATAATACTTCAACAAAATATGAATGTAGGTTCATAAACTGTGGAAAGAAATGCAACAATGCAATATCCAGTGTTGACAGCTAGATTTTTGGTGGACATGTTCCATAAATATTGATGTTAAAGATTTCTTTTTTTTGTGAAGAAATGTTTAGAATTAAGTTCATGAATCCAGATGGATCTCTATTACAATCCCCAAAGAGGGCACTTTAAGTTGATGATTACTTCTATGTGTAGAAATCTTTATTTATAATTGAATCACTTGTTTATTTATCAACAAGTTTTTAGTTATTTTTATATCTTTTTTTCCAAATAGTCCAAGAAAGACCACTACAAATGAGCAATATTTTGCACTGCTTTACAATTTAATAAATCAGAAACTGATGACATAGTGCTTTATTTTACTTCTTTATCTCTTTTTTTCCAACCAAAAATGCTTTGCTCCGATTAGGGGGTACTTGAATTAAAAAAATGTTCACAGGGGGTACATCACTGAAAAAAACGTTGAGAACCGCCGCTCTCGACCACCAAGCATTGCAATGCGAGCCTGGATCATCGTTGCAATAGAGTCATTATTTTTGATTGTGCCGAAGGTTGCTTTCCAGCAATTGTCCGTTAGTCGCTCTTGCTCGTGCTCTCGCTCCACCTCCAGCTCCCACTAACAATCTCCTCCAAGCTGCTGCTTAAACAGAGCGACAGGTTATTAGACAACAAGACCCACCTGGGCCATCTACGCACCTGCTGCTGACTTCGAGGCCGTTCCTGGCACACGCAGGCCACGCCCCCCTCCACAGTTTGGAGTCAACGTTTTCAAGTGTAAAAAGAAGTGAAACATCAATAAATGTGTTCTATAAATAGCTTTTATGTTAACCCACATTGTTGTATCCTATCTGGGTCACTTATTTGATGACACAAAACATGCTGGATCCGAAAGAACGTTCTTTTCCGGGCTGCTGAAAACGATTCACAAGTGTGTTCAATCATTCATCCCTTCATCTCTCTCTCGCCTTCAGTAACCGGCTCGCCCCGAGCAACCACGACCGAATACAGAGGCTGAGGCAGGAGTTCCAGCAGGCGCAGACCGTTCCGGACGACGCGGACGACCGGCGCCGCACGTTCAGCTTCGAGCAGCCTTGGGTGAGTGCGTGACACGTGACCAAGCCCCTCCCCTTGCCCCTGGCAGGAGAAAGTGACCGTTAACGCTGTTAGCACCACGATGCTAACCATCACTAACCATCAACAAGACTGACTCCTCCCCCATGCTAACAAGGCTAACCCTCATCAACAGTGCATGCAGGAGTCAGAGCACCAGCACTAACCCCGCCCACCTGTCTCCTCATTCGCTCTCCATGTCTGTCAATCATCCGCATGGACACGCCCACCAGCTCACCGTTTGAAGGTGCCTTTTTATGCCTTGAACAAACTCTGACACCGAGTGTGTGAACAAAGACTTTTTAAAAGGACTAGGTCTTGTATTTCTATTCATTTTAAATCTGTGTAGCTTTTTTAAATCTGTAGCACAATTGTACCTTTTGTGTTTTATTTAGACTGAACTGTCAGTTACCAGCTATTTATCTTTGTGTTTCTGTGAAGAAACGTGCTGGTGTGCTGAATAATTAATATATAGATTGCTTATATGAGAAACTTAGACTGTTCTTTCTCGCCAGACAATAAAAGTGTCTTTTTTTTCATACTTTTCGTCCTCAAGTGGCGCATTCCAGTTATTATTGTCTGAAAATGTGGACCCACTATTTTATCTCTTTGTGTCCCAACAACTCAACACATTTATTGCTCCAATCGAGTCTTTTTTTTTTTTTGTGGCTCTAACAAAATGCCACGTTTAAGAATTATGCAGCAGACCTAAAAGTGAGAATTCCAAATTTCAATATAACACCCAATACGAGATCAATAAATTGACATCCCGTATTTTTTCAGATTATAAATCGCTCCAAAGTATAAATCGTACTGGCCGAAAATGCTTAATAAGAAGGAAAAAAAAACATATAAGTTGCACTAGAGCAGGGGTCGGGAACCTTTTTGGCTGAGAGAGCCATAAAAGCAAAATATTATAAAATGTATTTCCGAGAGAGCCAAATAATCATTTTTAACACTGAATACAAATAAATGTGCATTTTTAAGTGAGACCAACATTTTAAGAATATAGTAAGTATTCTTTTTAATAACATTGTTATTCTGAAGCTAATGAATAAATAGTTCTTACCATCAATGTGACTTCTTGAACAGGAACGGTAGAAAACGGATGGATGATTAAAATGCATGAGAATGTTTTATGTTTTGAACGTTATTTTTAACACTGTGATTACCAGCGGAATTATTCATTACTTATCGCTGTGCTTTTCAACCACTGTGCCGCGGCACACTCTAGTGTGCTGTGAGATACAGTCTGGTGTGTCATGGGAGACATTATGTAATTTCACCTAATTGGGTTGATAATATTTTTTGCAAACCTGTAATTATAATTCAAAAATGTGCTGTTATTGAATGTCTGTGCTGTCTAGAGCTTGGCAGAGTAAGTGTGTAATACTCTTCCATATCAGTAGGTGGAAGCAGGTAGCTAATTGCTTTTGTAGATGTCGGGAACATGGTATGTCGTGATCACAATATGCGGGAGGCAGCATGTAGGTAAAAAGGAATCCAACACTTAAACTAAAAATAAACAAAAGGCGAGTGCCGCTAAGAAAAGGCATTGAAGCAAAACTAAACTAAAACTGAACTGACTGCAAAGTAAACAAAACCAGAATGCTGGACGACAGCAAAGACTTACAGTGTGCGGAGCAGACGGCGTCCACAAAGTACATCCCTACATGGCATGACAATCAACAACATCCACACAAAGAAGGAGTGCGTCTGCACAACTTAAATTGTCTTGATTGTAAAAACAAAGCAGGTGCGATGAATAGCATTCAAGGAGGACATGAAACTGCTACAGGAAAATACCAACCAAAGAAGAAAAGCCACCAAAATAGGAGCGCGAGTCACACAGTAAAAACACAGAAAACACTCAAAATAAGTTACAGCTTGTAATTACACCTACATAAAGACAAGAGCTATCGCGAGAACAAATTTTTTTTTGTCAATATCGACTACTGAGTTTAATTTTTTTTAATGTTTTCGGCTAGTGATGCGCCCCAGAATTTTTTCAATGAAAAAATGTGTTTTGACTCAAAAAAGGTTGAAAATCACTGACTTATCATGTTAAGAAATGCCAGCTAAGATTTATCTGAGAGCCAGATGCAGTCATCAAAAGATCCACATCTGGCTCTAGAGCCATAGGTTCCCTACCCCTGCACTGGAGTATAAGTTGCATTTTTGGGGGAAATTTATTTGATAAAGTCCAACACCAGGAATATACATTTGAAAGGCAATTTAAAATAAATAAACAATAGTGAAACTGCAGGCTGAATAAGTGTACGTTATATGAGGCATAAATAACCAACTGAGAAGGTGCCTGGTATGTTAACGTAACATATTATGGTAAGAGTCATTCATATAACTATAACATATAGAACATGCTATACGTTTACCAAACAATCCGTCACTCCCAATCGCTAAATCCATGAAATCTTCCTCGATGTCGCTTCTAAACAACTCTGCCAACTCCAAAGCTAGACAATGCGCCGCTTCCTTTTCAATCGGTACGTCAGAGTCATCGTCAGTTGCAGTTCCAATTATTCCAGCCTTTCTGAATCCGGACACGATGGTTTCGGTTGTTATTTGATATTTTACGGTAATGTGTTGATAATTCCACACATAAGTAGCTCCAGAGTATTAGTCGCACCCCTGGCCAAACTATGAATAAAACTGTGACTTATAATCCGATAAAATACGGTAACAGAAGTTTAAAATAAAGGTAATAATAGCTCTGTTATAGTTACAATCCAACTTTATTGGGAAATACTTTAAGAAAAATGAGCACCGTATTTTTCTGACTACAAGGCGCACTTAAAACCCTTTCATTTTGTCACAACTCAACACTGCGCTTTATTAACCCAGTGCGCCTAATGTAGGAAATCATTTTGGTTGCGCTTGCTGACCTCGAAGCAATTTTATTTGGTACATGGTGTGATAAGTCTGACCACATAAGAGATATGTGTGGACTGCAATATGACTTAAGTAAACAACACCAACAGTTTACATGTTCCATTGAAAATATAGAACATTACACACGGCGCTCAAAAATCGATCAAAATGTTTTAGTACGACTCTGGTAAGCGATGATGCGGCACCGCGTTTTGGATTGTACTGTTTTTCAACATACGAGTATTATTATGGTGTATTTGTATAAGGTAAGACATGTTATCTGGCATTTTGTTTCGCAATATAGTGCAAAAGCAACTTTTCTTACCTTCTGGTAGCTTCTGATCTGTATTTGGGATCTGCATAAGTCCTGAAAATTTGCGCACGTCCGCCTTTGTAGTCGTAGTCAATAAGCTCTAAAAGTGCTGTAAAACCGAATGCACATTATCTGTGACACTCCGACATAAAATAATTGCATTAAAAGAGATGCGCTAGCTCGATGCTAATTTCCATTGGATTTGCCATACACATGCTCCTGGTTAACACTGGCACTTTTATAGGGAGATTTCAACACCACCGGATTCGGAAAATAAATTAAACATCTAAGATGCACATTACAATGAAACAGAAGATAATGTAATACGTATAATCCTTAGAATATAAACAATATGAGGGCTCAACAAAGTACAAGGCACATGCAACTTAATGAGACCTTGAGGACAAATGGAACACAATTTATACTTACAAATGAGATTCAGAAGTGTAAGAATACAAAATGCAACAACCGCAGAGCACATATTAAAAAGTGGATACTAATGAAAAGAAACACCTTAGAAAAAGATCAAATCATATTGAAGTCTAGATCACCAAGTACCATCTTAGAAGAAACTTAGCTCTCCAACTCGCATCATAATGACCAACATTAAAAATACAGTAGCGTAGTAGGCCTAAATGTTCCTCAAAAACAAGACAGAAGTTTTGTTTAACAAGTATATTTAATATTTTTGGCCACTGTGACATTGCACACAGTTCGAACGGTCACACTGTGTTTAAATATTTAATTAAGGGATTCTCAGGCGTACCATTAGATGGAGCCTGTTGGGATGTCGCATGGCTGCAGTTGTGTGACCTCAAGTATGCAAAAATCCAGGAGAGCAGAAAGCCGGTAAGATGATTTTAATTTCATCAAAGTAAAAGATATAAACAGAAAGCAGTCTTGCATGGAGATGTTCCCAACATGGTTTTAACTTCGAGCACTGAGGAGTGCTCGAGTGAAACATAAATAGACCTATGTTGATTGACAGCAGCTGAGGACCGCTGCCAATCAACGGCGAGTGTGACAAAAACAGTGCTCAGCGGAGTAAACAGGAAGTATGACAAAATAAGAGCACTGAACAGGAAATAAAGTACAGAACACGAAAAACTATCAGAAAGTAAGTGACAGATCGTTACAGAGCCTGCGCACCACAGTTGGAGAATCCCACGTCTAGAAAGTAGTAATAGTGGCGAAAATAGAACAACCATTAGGCTCCTCCCCTGGTCTCTCTCATCGTGAAATAAAGTGTGAAGAATTGTGGGTTGTTAAATCAAAGAAAGAGAAGCTCATTTTTATTTTAGTCGTGTATATTTTATTATGTTTTAACGCTGCCTTCCTTGGAGCCACAGAGTGAAACACCACGCTACTGATTGTGACTCAGCCTCAGGTGGTCTTTATCCTTAATATGATAGTCCTGACATGCTTGGTTTGCTTTAAGGGGGGGGAGTGAGGTTCTCTTTCAGCAGCCATAATAGTTTTATGGCCGTCGCCTCTGATGATGACCCATCAGCACTTCCATTAAAATAATGACATCACTATGACAACACAGCTGACCTGAAAGCAGTTTGCTGGCAGTCTTTGTCATCGGAGACGTTGGACTTTTTTATTTGTGATGTACTATATGCATATATATAATATATAATATTATATATTTAATATTGTAGACGCCGCGTACTTGCGGTCCCGCTGATACATACGCCAGATGCCAGTTGGGCAGAGTTGAAAAAGGTTTTAATGATTGTTTTTCCACAAGCTCTTCAGACAAAAACGTTCTTTCCAGTCTTTGCAGTCTCCCCAATACTCCTCCCCCTCCTGCACTCGGCCGCTCAATGTTAAAGACAACAGATGATTAGATTAACACGTACCACCTGTGAATCTAATCACCCGCCAGCTGTGTCTCGCCGTCAGCACATGCCCGCCCCTATCCGGTGGCGCTCTTCCTCAGCACCATAGACAGCGGCGGTGACCTTTGCTACTGGTCACATCTCCTTCCACAAATATATATAATTTTATATATGTATATAAATATATGTAAATATAAATGAAAATATATATATATGCATATATATATATATATATATATATATAATTTATACATATATAATTGTATATGTGTATGTGTATATATATATATAAATACATACTTCTCACTCCACAAATAATATATGTATGTATATATATATATATTCACATATATATATATATATATATATATATAAATTATATATGTATAATCGTATAATCACACATATATATGTATATATTATATATATATATATATATATATATATGTATATTCACATACATATATATATATATATATATATATATATATGTATATGTATATTCACATATATATATATATATATAATATTTGTGGAGGGAGATGTGGCCAGTAGCAAAGGTCACCGCCGCTGTCTATGGAGCTGAGGACGAGCACCGTCGGATATGGGCGGGGCATGTGCTGACGGCGAGTCACAGCTTGCAGGTGATATATATATATATATATATATATATATATATATATATATATATATTTATATATCACCTTCGTATTGTGAGGCAGATTCACTAACCCCTCTATCACTGTTTTGCCTATAATACATATATATATATATATATATATATATATATATATATATATATATATATATATATATATATATATATAAATATATATATATATATATATATATATATTTATATATATATATATATATATATACTGTTTTGCCTATAATACATGTATATATATGTATATATATATATATATATATATACATATATATATATATATATATATATATATATATATATGTGTGTGTATATTATAGGCAAAACAGTGATAGAGGGGTTAGTGAATCTGCCTCACAATACGAAGGTCCTGGGTTCGATTTTGCGCTCAGGATCTTTCTGTGGGGAGTTTGCATGTTTTCCCTGTGACTGCGTGGGATCCCTCCGGTTACTCAGGCTTCCTCCCACCTCCAAAGGCATGCACCTGGGGATAGGTTGATTGGCAACCCTAAATTGGCCCTAGAGTGTGAATGTTGTCTGTCTATCTGTTTTGGCCCTGCGATGAGGTGGAGACTTGTCCAGGGTGTATACCGCCTTCCGCCCGATTGTAGATGAGATAGGCTCCAGCACCCCCCCCCCGCGACCCTGAAAGGGGTAAGTGGTAGAAAATGGATGGATGGATTATATATATAATATATATATTCTCTTTCTGGAATAGTTGCTCTGTGGTCATAAAAACTACAAAGATGGCCACCCAGTATATTGGCACGAAAACTGCTGTACTTTTATGTCCATGTCCATTAAGCCCCCACTAACATCCATCATCGCTCATCTTTGTAACTCCGCCCACTCGTGAGTTTCCAGCATGCTCCTCCCTTCACTCTGTGTGTGTGTCACCTGACCTCGCCAAGGACAGGTGAGTCACTGTGCGTGCATCATCAAATGGCGGTTTTCATTCCCGTCGTCTCGTGGAATAAAGATGGCGAGGGCTGAAATTCTGTTGTCGTTGGCAGTCGAACGTGAGCGGTCAGAACGGTCAGAGTCAGCCCGGCCGTCACTCGGTGTCCGTGGAGGTCCAGATGCAGCGTCAGAGACAAGAAGACTCCTTCGCTCAGGCTCAGCGTCAGTACAGTTCACTGCCACGGTAAAAATGCTATTGTTTTTTTGTTTTGTTTTTATTTGGTGGGCGGGGCTTCCAATGATATACTTCAATAAATAGGAAAAAAACAACCTGATCGGCATTTTCTCTATGCCGTTTTCCCAAGCTAAGCAACATGTTTAAAAGGTGGCCTTTTTTTTTGTCCTTTCAGTGTATTTGTTGTTGTTTTTTCATGTTACATTTTATCATTTTAAAGGCCTACTGAAACCCACTACTACCGACCACGCAGTCTGATAGTTTATATATCAATGATGAAATATTAACATTGCAAACTCATGCCAATACGGCCTTTTTAGTTCACTAAATTGCAATTTTAAATTGCCCACGAAGTGTCCTGTTGAAAACGTCGCGGTATGATGACGCGTGCGTTTGACTTCACCGGCTGTAGCGGACATTTTTTTCCAGCCCGATCCAAGCTATAAGTAGTCTTTAATCGCATAATTACACAGTATTCTGGACATCTGTGTTGCTGAATCTTTTGCAATTTGTTCAATTAATAATGGAGACGTCAAAGAAGAAAGATGTAGGTGGGAAGCTTTAAGCCTTTAGCCACACAAACACAGCAGGTGTTTCATTGTTTAAAATTCCCCAAGATGAAGCTTTACTATGGATCAGAGCGGTCAAGCGAACATGGATCCCGACCACATGTCAACCGGCAGGTTTCGGTGAGAAAATTGTGGTAATAAGTCGGCTCTTACCGTAGTTATGAGCGGAGCTTGCTTCCTCCTGCAACTGCGGACTATTACCTCCTCCCACCAGAGACACTAGCGGTCACCACACCCGTGGCCACACCCCTCCGACTTTCAGGTACAATATAATCTCACTAAAACACTAGTAACACAATAGGCAGATAAGGGATTTTCCAGAATTATCCTAGTAAATGTGTCTAATAACATCTGAATCGCTCTCACTGCCCTCGCCTTTTACTATCCTTATCCACAAATCTTTCATCCTCGCTCAAATTAATGGGGAAATTGGCCCTTTCTCGGTCCGAATCGCTCTAGCTACTGGTGGCTATGGTTGTAAACAATGTGAGGATGTGAGGAGCTCTACAACCAGTGGCGTCACGTGCACATCCGTGTGCTACAAGGCTTTTTTTATTAGCGACCAAAAGTTGCGAACTTTATCGTGGATGTGCTCTACTAAATCCTTTCAGCAAAAATATGGCAATATCGTGAAATGATCAAGTATGACACATAGAATGGACCTGCTATCCCCGTTTAAATAAGAAAATCTCATTTCAGTAGGCCTTTAATGTCCAATTATTTCACGCGTGTACGATACACTGGCAGTTATTCAACAATACAGTAATCCCTGGTTTATCACTTAATAGGTTCCGGAAATGGCCGCGCTGAACAAATTTAAGAAAAATAGTAATTATTCATTACAAATTGAATGTCTATGAATGTTGTCATTCATCCAGGTAATTTTCATCTCAGGGCATTCCATCATCACAACTGAACTGTTTGGTTCGTCTTAGAAGACGTTTCAACCTCTCATCCCAGTAGAGTTCATTAGTTTATGCTCAGAGACCTAGGTTGGTCAGATCTACTCATAGACTTAGATTGGTCTGATCTAGTCATAGACTTAGATTGGTCTGATCTAGTCATAGACTTAGATTGGTCTGATCTAGTCATAGACTTAGATTGGTCTGATCTAGTCATAGACTTAGATTGGTCTGATCTAGTCATAGACTTAGATTGGTCTGATCTAGTCATAGACTTAGATTGGTCTGATCTAGTCATAGACTTAGATTGGTCTGATCTAGTCATAGACTTAGATTGGTCTGATCTAGTCATAGACTTAGATTGGTCATATCTAGTCTTAGAGTTAGATTAGTCAGATCTACACTTAGATTAGTCAGATCTAATCTTAGATTTATATTGGTCAGGTCTAGTCTTAGGTTTAGATTAGTCTTATCTAGTTCTAGTTTTAGATTAGTCAGATCTAATCTTAGATTTATGTTGGTCGGGTCTAGTTTTAGTCTTAGATTAGTCAGATCTAGTTCTAGCCTTAGATTAGTCAGATGTGGTCTTAGACTTAAATTGTCAAAGCTAGTCTTAGACTTAGATTAGTCAGATCTAATCTTGGACTTCTATCGGTCAGATCTAGTCTTAGGTTTAGATGAGTCTGATCTAATTCTAGCCTTGGATTAGTCAGATCTAATCTTAGATTTATGTTGGTCGGATCTAGTTTTAGGCTCAGATTAGTCAGATCTAGTTCTAGCCTCAGAATAGTCGGATGTAGTCTTAGACTTAAATTGTCAAAGCTAGTCTTAGACTTAGATTGGTCAGATCTAGAGACCAGGCTTAGATTAGTCAGAGCTACACTTATATTGGTCAGATCTAATCCTAGACTTAGATTGGTCAGATCTAGTGTTAGGCTTAGATTAGTCAGATCTAGTCTTAGACTTAAATTGTCAGATCAGATCTAGTCTTAGACTTAGTGTTCATATTTAGTCTTAGACTTAGATTAGTCAGATCTAGTCTTAGATATAAAAATGGTCAGTTCAAGTCGTATGCTTATATTGGTCAGATCAAGTATCAGACTTAGATTGGTCAGATCGAGTCTTAGACTTAGATTGGTCAGATTGAGTCTTAGACTTACATTGTCGGATCTAGTCTTGGACTTAGATTGGTCAGATATAGTCTTGGATTTAGATTGGCTATATTTAGTCTTAGATTGGTCAGATATAGTGTTGCACTTAAATTGGTCAGTGTAGTCTTAGACTTAGATTGGTCAAGTAGAGTCTTAGACTTAGATTGGTCAGACCTAGTTTTAGACTTAGATTGGTCAGATCGAGTCCTAGACTTAGATTAGTCAGATCTAGTTTTAGGCTTATTTTAGTCAGATCTAGTTTTAGGCATAGATTAGTCAGATCTAGTCCTAGATTTAGATTGATCAGAATTCGTTTTAGGCTTAGATCAGTCAGAGCTAGTCCTAGACTTAGAGTGTCAGATCTAGTTTTAGGCTTAAATTGTCAGATCAGATCTAGTCTTAGACTTACAGTGTTCATATTTAGTCTTAGACTTAGATTAGTCGGATCTAGTTTTAGATATAAAAATGGTCAGCTCAAGTCTTATGCCTATATTGGTCAGATCTAGTATTAGACTTAGATTGATCAGATCGAGTCTTAGACTTAGATTGGTCAGATTGAGTCTTAGACTTACATTGTCAGATTTAGTCTTGGACTTAGATTGGTCAGATATAGTCTTAGACTTAGATTGGTTAAATTTAGTCTTAGATTGGTCAGATATAGTGTTACACTTAAATTGGTCAGATGTAGTCTTGGACTTAGATTGGTCAAGTAGAGTCTTAGACTTAGATTGGTCAGATATAGTGTTACACTTAAATTGGTCAGATGTAGTCTTAGACTTAGATTGATCAAGTAGAGTCTTAGACTTAGATTGGTCAGATCTAGTATTAGACTTAGATTGGTCAGACCTAGTATTAGACTTAGATTGGTCAGATCGAGTCTTAGACTTAGATTAGTCAGATCTAGTTTTAGACTTATTTTAGTCAGATCTAGTTTTAGGCATAGATTAGTCAGATCTAGTCCTAGACTTAGATTGATCAGATTTCGTTTTAGGCTTAGATCAGTCAGAGCTAGACCTAGCCTTAGGGTGGCAGATCTAGTTTTAGACTTAGATTGGTCAGATCTAGTCTTAAACTTAGATTAGTCAGATTTAGTCTTAGCCTTAGATTAGTCAAATGTAGTTTTAGGCTTAGATTAGTCAGATCTAGTCTTAGATTTATATTAGTCAGATCTAGTCTTAGACTTAGATTGGTCAGATTTAGTTTTAGGCTTAGAGTAGTCAGATCTAGTCCTAGTTTTAGATTGATCAGATTTATTTTTAGGCTTAGTTTAGTCAGAGCTAGTCCTAGACTTAGTGTCAGATCTAGTTTTAGACTTAGGTTTGTCAGATCTAGACTTAGATTAGTCAGATTCAGTCTTAGACTTAGTGTAGTCGGATCTAGTTTTAGGCTAAAATTTGTCAGATCTAGTCTTAGATTTATATTGGTCAGATTTAGTCTTAGACTTAGATTAGTCAGATCTAGTCCTAGACTTAGATTGATCAGATTTCGTTTTAGTCTTAGATTAGTCAGAGGTAGTCCTAGACTTAGAGTGTCAGATCTATTTCTAGACATAGATTGGTCAGATCTAGTCTTTGATTTAAATTAGTCAGATTTAGTCTTAGATTTAGATTAGTCAGATCTAGTTTTAGGCTTGGATTAGTCAGATCTAGTTTTAGGTTGGTCAGATCTAATCTTAGATATAGGTTAGTCAGATTTAGTCTTAGACTTAGGTTAGTCAGATTTAGTCTTAGACTTATATTTGTCAGATCTAGTCTTGGACTTAAATTGTTCGGATCTAGTGTTGGGCTTACAGTGCTCAGATCTCGTCTTAGACTTAAATTGGTCTCAGACTTAGATTGTTCAGATCTAGTTTTAGGCTTAGAGTGGTCAGATCTAGTGTTGGGCTTTGATTGTCGGATCTAGTTTTAGACTTAGATTTGTCAGATCTAGTTTTAGACTTAGATTGGTCATATCTAGTCTTAGACTTAAATTGGTAACAAACTGTATACAAAAAATTGCTGACCTTTGAACTCCTCGCAGAAAAGTCGCATGTCTTTTTCGAGGAAGTTTGAATAAATATGCAACAATTGCTCTGCTCTGGTCTGTCCTCTGCAGGCAACCCAGGAAGAATCCTAGCTCCATCTCTCAGGACTCCTGGGAGAAGACGTACCCTCCAGGTGAGACCTTCCAGACGGCCAAGGACAATCCCAGGTACTCCAGCTATCAAGGATCCAGGAACGGCTTCCCGAGCGGCGGAGTTGGCGGCGTGGTGAACGCCAGAGTCCTCCTGGAAGCTCAGGAGCTGCTGAGGCAGGAGCAGCGGCGCAGAGACCAGGAGGCAAAAGGAAAACTGGCCCAGGAGAGCGCGGCTAACTACGAGGCCTTTGGCAAGGAGCCCGCCTCCCCTAAGGGGCCGTACCGCCACGATGTGCCGCCTTCGCCCTCGCAGCTGGCCAGACTCAACAGGCTGGGCTCGGAGAAAGGAAGACTTTTTTATTCCTGAGGACTTCTCTTCAAAGTCTGCGGACGCCGTCTTGCTTCTCTGACGATCGCATGAGCGACACGGTGGCGTCTCCGGTGTGACAAAGTCGCACGCTTTCTGTTGCCATGAAGGTTTATATATTTTCGTTTCGTACTAATAGAAACACAGCCTGCGTATCCACTTCCTGCTCCTCCTTTCAAAATAAGTGCCCCCTCTTCAGAGAAAAAGTATGTTGCTAATGAAATAAAACAAGCACCTCCCCCTTCATGAATACTTCATGGGGTGTTGTCTCAGTGGATGAAACGACACTGATCGGCTGCCTGACAACTCCCCCTGCTCCACTCTGAGCTCGACTCGCTGGCCTGCAGCTCTGAGCTCCTTCTTGTTGTGTTCATTAGCGGCCTGCTGGCTTCCTACCCCCTCTCGCTGAATTTTTCATGGCGAGCCACCTGCCGCCTGCCCTACAACCAGAAGACGAAATGACAAACGTTTACTCCAAAGTCCATCCATCCATCCATTTTTCTACCGCTTATTTTACCTATCTCAGCTACAATCGGGCGGAAGGCGGGGTACACCCTGGACAAGTCACCACCTCATCGCAGTACTCCAAAGTCTCTTTTTTTAAAGGCCTACTGAAATGCCATCCATCCATTTTCTACTGCTTATTCCCTTTTTGGGGTTGCAGGGGTGCTGGCGCCTATCTCAGCTACAATCGGGCGGAAGGCGTCTTACACCCTGGACAAGTCACCACCTCATCGCAGGGCCAACACAGATAGACAGACAACATTCACACTCACATTCACACACTAGGGACAATTTAGCGTTGCCAATCAACCTATCCCCAGGTGCATGTTTTTGGAAGTGGGAGGAAGGAGGGAACCCACGTAGTCATGGGGAGAACATGCAAACTCCACACAGAAAGATCCCGAGCCTGGGATTGAACTCAGGACTACTCAGGACTTTTGTATTGTGAGGCAGACGCGCTAACCCCTCTTCCACCGTGAAGCTCCTACTGAAATAAGATGTTCTTTTTTAAAAGGGAATAGCAGGTCCATTCTATGTGTCATACTTGATCATTTCGCGATATTGCCATATTTTTGCTGAAAGGATTTAGTAGAGAACATCGACGATAAAGTTTGCAACTTTTGGTCGCTAATAGAAAAGCCCTGCCTGTACCGGAAGTATGTGCGCGTGACGTCACGGGTTGCAGGGCTCCACACATATTCACATTGTTTATAATGTGAGCCACTAGCAGTAAGAGCAATTCGGACCGAGAAGGCGACAATTTCCCCATTAATTTGAGCGAGGGTGAAATGAATTAGGATATTGATAGTGAAGGAATAGAAAAAAAAGCGACGGCAGTATGAGCATTTCAGATGTAATTAGACACATTTACTAGGATAATTCTGGAAAATCCTTTATCGGCTTATTGTTTTAATAGTGTTTTAGTGAGATTTTAAAGATTGTAAAGGCATACCTCGAGGTCGGATGGCTGCGGTGAACACGAAGTGTCTCAGAGAGAAGCCGAGGAGCCAAGCTCACAGCCGCCTTTTAAACAGCTGCTGCAAAACGACAAATAATCCAATGATTTCTCCGGTTAGATATATATCACAATTTCCCCATCCAAAAACATGCTGGTTGACGTAGAGAAAACATGTTCGCTTGACCGCTCTGCTTTCACAACAAACAAAGAAACACCGGCTGTGTCTCGGTGCTAAAGACAGCTGCAGTCCACCGCTTTCCACCAACAGCATTGTTCTTTATGGTCTCCATTATTAAATGAACAAATTGCAAAATATTCAGCAACACAGATGTCCAAAATACTGTGTAATCATGCGAATGGAGCAGCTGCTAATATTTCCTGACAGTCAGTGACGTCACGCGTACGCGTCATCATTCCGCCACGTTTTCAACAAGAAACTCGCGGGAAATTTAAAATTGCAATTTAGTAAACTAAAAAGGCCGTATTGGCATGTGTTGTAATGTTAATATTTCATCATTGATATATAAACTATCAGACTGCGTGGTCTGTAGTTGTGGGTTTCAGTAGGCCTTTAAATTCCCTTTTTCCAAAGATCCCTCACCTTTTTTTTAAACGTCTTTGTAAACGTAAACGCAGTAAATCTACCCTTCAAGGTGCCTGTTAGCGTGCTAGCTAGCTCATTAGCATCATTGTGACAAATGCTAAACATCCATCTACTTCAGCTTATCCGAGGTCGGGTCGCGGGCGCAGCAGCCTAAGCACGGAAGCCCAGGCTTTCCTCTCCCCAGCTACTTCATCCAGCTCTTCCTGGGCGTTCCCAGGCCAGCCGTGGGACATAACCTTCCCAACGTGTCCTGGGTCTTCCCCGTGGGCTGTTACCAGTCGGATGTGTCCTAAACACCTCCCTAGGGAGGCGTTCGGGTGGCATCCTGACCAGATGCCCGAACCACCTCATCTGGCTCCTCTCGATGTGGAGGAGCAGCGGCTTTACTTTGAGTTCCTCCCAGATGGCGGAGCTTCTCACCCTATCTCTAAGGGAGAGCCCCGCCACACGGCGGAGGAAACTCATTTCGGCCGCTTGTACCCGTGATCTTATCCTTTCGGTCATGACCCAAAGCTCATGACCATAGGTGAGGATGGGAACGTAGATCAACCGGTAAGTTGAGAGCTTTGCCTTCCGGCTCATTAGCATCATTGCGACGAATACTAAACATCCATCGATCCATATTCTTCTGCTTATCTGAGGTTGGGTCACGATGGCAGCAGCCTAAGCACGCAGGACCAGACTTCCCTCTCCCCAGTCACTTCGTCCAGCTCTTCCCGGGGGATCCCGAGGCGTTCCAAGGCCAGCCGTGAGACATAACCTTCCCAACGTGTCCTGAGTCTTCCACGTGGCCTGTTCCTAGTCGGATGTGTCCTAAACACCTCCCTAGGGAGGTGTCCGGGTGGCATCCTGACCAGATGCCCGAACCACCTCATCTGGGTCCTCTCGTTGTGGAGGAGCAGCGGTTTTACTTTGAGTTCCTCCCGGATGGCAGAACTTCTCACCCTATTTCTAAAGGACAGACCTGCCACCCAGCGGAGGAAACTAATTTCGGCCGCTTGTACCCGTGATCTTATCCTTTCGGTCATAACCCAAAGCTCATGACCACAGGTGAGGATGGGAACGTAGATCAACCGGTAAATTGAGAGCTTTGCCTTCCGGCTCAGCTCCTTCTTCACTTCAACGGATTGACACAGGCTCCGCATTACTGAAGACGCTGCACCGATCCGCCTGTCGATCTTACTATTCACTCTTCCCTCACTCGTGAACAAGACTCCTAGGTACTTGAACTCCTCCACTTGGGGCAGGGTCTCCTCCCCAAACTTGGAGATGGCACTCCACCCTTTTCTGGGTGAGAACCATGGACTCGGACTTGGAGGTGCCAATTCTCATCCCGGTGACTTCACACTCGGCTGTAAACCGATCCAGTGAGAGCTAAAGATCCTGGCCAGATGAAGCCATCGGGACTACATGAGCTACCAGGAATTGATTAACGTGGACCCTGACTTAAACGAGTTGAAAAACGTATTACCATTTAGTGGTCAATTGTACGGAATATGTACTATAATATGCAATCTACTAATAAAAGTCTCAATCAATCAATCTGCAAAAAGCAGAGACCTAATCCTGCAGCCACCAAACCGGATCCCCTCGACGCCTTGACTGCGCCTAGAAATTCTGTCCATAAAAGTTATGAACAGAATTGGGGACTAAGGGCAGCCCTGGCGGAGTCCAACCCTCACTGGGAACGCTAAACATCAAAATACATAATTAAAAACTGAACATTATATTTTGTTTGGTGACTCACAATACGAAGGTCCTGGGTAGTCCCGGGTTCAATCCCGGGCTCGGGATCTTTCTGTGTGGAGTTTGCATGTTCACCCCGTGACTGCGTTGGTTCCCTCCGGGTACTTCCTGCGATGAGGTGGCGACTTGTCCAGGGTGTACCCCGACCTCCGCCTGATCGTAGCTAAGATAGGCACCAGCGCCCAAAGGGAATAAGCGGTAGAAAAAATGGATGGATGGATGGAATACAGCAAATTATGTTATATAATTGATTTTTGTTTTTTGAAAGTCACAAATTGTGCTTGGCCAGTCAATAAAAAACAAAACAATCGATTTAATTTGACCCCAATTAGCATATCAACCCCGCTATCATTCCAGTAAAGTGTCATTTTGTTCCGGATTTCCTTCACTGCTGCTAAAAGCTAAGCTAGGCTAAGCTACATAATATGAATGGAGGGATGAAAGAGGATATGATGTCATCCAAGGTCATTTGTCAGAGACGTGACATCAAAGAGTTATTTTCAAATCTAAATGTTCTAAACGTGTGAGCTTTGCCCGCGGTGGAAGCTAACAAGTTAGCTCAAACTCCTCTGCTTTCAATTTGACTTTTTTTCTCTCTCGCTGAGAAACACAAACACGTTCTACTTGCCACCGCAGTTTTCTAATGGATTTCACAAGGAAAAGTGTTTTGATAACATACTTTTGAAATCAGCCATCTTTCTTCTTAAATATCCTGTTTGTCGTAAAAGACTTTAACGTTACTAAGTGCCTGACACGATGATGATGATGATGATGTCTTTCACACACGGGGAAGGATTGTAATGTTTTTTTAACACAATGTTGAAATGTTTTAATGAAGTCCTGGTACTCCTTCCTCAAGCTTTTATTATTTTTATTTTTATGTTTTGGTCAGCGGCCATCTTGGACAGTTGCCTTTAGACATGTTTACTTTTGATAGACCAGAAAGTGAAAGCTGATGTGCAATTGTTGTTTTTGTCATTATTAACATGCTGAGACATGTGTATATATCAAGTGTAGAATAAAAAGGACTTCCTGTTTACCGTGTTGTCCTCTTCCTGCATCTTTTTCAGAGGAGCTTCTAGACCTCTACCCAAAATCACACCTCACTCCTACCTACTTCTCCAAAGTGGGCTGGCTCAGAGTCGAGGACAGAGTAAAACAACTTGCACTGAGCCTAGTCTATAAAATCCGCTACACCTCCTTGATACCGAAGTACATGTCAAACTACTTCCATAACGTAAATGACCGCCATAACCACAACACCAGGGGGAGCTCTTTAAACCACGTCAAACCCAGATTTCGATCTAACGAAGGTCTTAACTCATTCTCCTTCTATGCCACATCTATATGGAATGCACTCCCAACAGGTGTAAAAGAAAGTGCATCTTTACCCTCTTTTAAAACCGTACTAAACGAACCCGTCCAGACAACTTCAACCCGGAACTTACACCCTCCCCCCACCACATCCCACCTCCCCGGATTGTAATTAATCAAAAGTAAATAATCAAAAGTATATACTTGTTCTTATGCTTTCTGAGCTCACTATGTTCTCTGCTGGCTATACATATCCTACTAAGTCAGACCTACAATGTTTCAATGTCCATTTCTCAGATGATATAATTGTTGATGACTGAAGTGCTTATATCAACCAAACCTAACCCCCCCACCACAACCCCCTCCACATCCCAAATCATGTAAATACTTGTGTGATGACTGTATTATGCTGATAGTATATATTTAAATGTAACTTAGATATTGGGTTTCACTATGTAAAGCGCTTTGAGTCACTAGAGAAAAGCGCTATATAAATATAATTCACTTCACTTCACAATTTGTACCATGAATTGATTAACGTGGACCCCGACTTAAACAAGTTGAAAAACTTAATCGGGTGTTACCATTTAGAATATGTACTGTACTGTGCAATTTATTAGTAAAAGTTTCAATCAATCAATCAATCGATGTTAAAAGCAACATAGCTGCCGTCGCGCTAACTCAGGTAAACCTTTTATTTTTCTGTAGTAACCAGATGTAAAGTATTTAGTTCATTTTGTTTTTTTTTTAATGAAAAACAACATTGATTTATGGACTGTTTTGCATCAAAAGTGATGGTAACAAATGGTAAATGGGTTGTACTTGTATAGCGCTTTTCTACCCCTTTTTAAGGAGCCCAAAGCTCTTTGACAGTATTTGTCTGGGGGGTTGGGGGGGTCCTCTCCAAGGTTCTCATAGTCATCATTGTCACCGGCGTCCCACTGGGTGTGAGTTTTCCTTGCCCTTATGTGGGTTCTTCCGAGGATGTCGTAGTCGTAGTGGTTTGTACAGTCCTTTGAGACATTTGTGATTTAGGGCTATATAAATAAACATTGATTGATTGATTGATATTTCCACATTCGCCCATTCACACACACATTCACACACTGATGGCGGGAGCTGCCATGCAAGGCGCTCACCAGGGTCCATCAGGAGCAAGGGTGAAGCGTCGGATGAGACTAGGATGGTAGAAAGTGGGGATTGAACCAGTAACCCTCAGATTACTGGCTCAGACACTCTACCAACTTCGCCACGCCATCCGCAGATAAATAGATAAATTGTGGATAATAAATAGCCTTTTACATTAAGCCGGATAAGGTTACCCAGGGTAAATCCCACCTAACCTCATCCGTGTCCACACACAACAATGCCACCGTTTAAGACCTCCTCCCTCCTCCGTCCGCCGGTGCAAACGCTACCTAATACGCACGTGCGGAAAATGCGCACGTCTTATTCACTTCCAGTGTTGCTTTGTGTGCAAGTTGTTAAATGTAACTTATCTGAACAATATCCAGTGTTGTGGTACATAAATGAACTGGAATCATGTGTGCTGTGGTGCCCTATTGTAGTGAATCACACCTAAGCCATCTAAAAATAATAAAATCTTTATTAGACACATAAACAATCTGATAAAGAACATTTTACATCAATCAAAGTAGGAATCCAGATATCTGGTCAGGACACTCCTCACTCTTTTGCCTTCATCTTCACTGTCCATTTGTTTTTGGTGACTTTATATACTCCGGACCTAAACGTTGAGTCTGTGGCACACATGGCGGACGATAATTGATACAGTCTGCTTTGCCAGTCCAAATGCATTCGACATTTTTAATAGTCTTCCCTCCACGGCCAGGTAATACAAAGCACACGCTACCTTTTTTTAATCACTTCCACAGGAGCCCGCATTCTCGTTGTCTCTCCTTCTACAAATGGACAAACATTTTCGGTAAGTAGAATCACAACTGACATAAACATTGGAAAGTTCTCCTGCCGTCTGAGAAGTGTTGTATCCCAAATAGCTGCAATCGCTTTCTCTTAAGGTATTCATGTGTGATTTCCACAAGTGTCTGTACAGACGGAAGTAGAAACACGTGCACGTCTAAATGACTCCCCTCCATATTTCTAGTGGTTAGCTCCGAGTTACGAAACCGCTTTATTATGAAGCTGGCTGTGGCGCGTTCTTTCTGACTGTCACTTCCTCTCCGAACTCAGTTTGAAAACAATCGATGAGTCCGTACAAAGCTAAGAGCCGGAGATTCAAGAAATACACGGCGCACTTACCTGAGTAAAAAAATTTCCGAGGAGGGTTACCTTAAACGAAAATTTAGTGTGGCTAAAACAGGGCTTAGGCTAAATAATTATTCGTTTAAGTGGTTATCCGGCCTAATGTAGACATAGTGTTGATTTATTCACACATATACACACACATAACACTCCTCTGCTCATTGTTGTATTTGAAAGTGCAATACTTTGCAGCCAGTAGCACAGCCTTTGAAGGAGCATAGGGCTACGAATCTTTGGGTGTCCCACGATTCGATTTTTGGGGTCGCAATTCGATTATAAATCGATTTTTTCGATTCAACGCAATTCTCGATTCAAAAACGATATTTTTCCGATTCAAAAGGATTCTGTATTCATTCAATACATAGGATTTCAGCAGGATCTGCCCCAGTCTGCTGACATGCTAGCAGAGTAGTAGATTGTTTTCAAAAGCTTTTATAATTGTAAAGGACAATGTTTTATCAACTGATTGCAATAATGTAAATTTGTTTTAACTATTAAACGAACCAAAAATATGACTTATTTTATCTTTGTGAAAACATTGGACACAGTGTGTTGTCAAGCTTATGAGATGCGATGCAAGTGTAAGCCACTGTGACACTATTGTTCTTTTTTAAAATGTTTTATAAATGTCTAATGATAATGTCAATGAGGGATTTTTAATCACTGCTATGCTGAAATTATAACTAGTATTGACACTGTTGTTGATAATATTCATTTTTGTTTCACTACTTTTGGTTTGTTCTGTGTCGTGTTTGTGTGTCCTCAATTGCTCTGTTTATTGCAGTTCTGAGTGTCGCTGGGTCAGGTTTGGTTTTGGAATTGAATTGCATTGTTATGGTATTGCGGTGTATTGTTTTGTTGGATTGATTAAAAAAAAAAAACGATTTTATAAAAAATGAGAGGCGATTCTGAATCGCACAACGTGAGAATCGCGATCCATATTCGAATCGATTTTTTCCCAAACCCCTAGCAGCATCTGTGACATTTAATTTGCAGGAAAGGAGTAAGTTTAGGGTGGAATTGTCCACCCTGGTTCTATTCTCTGTCACTATCTTTTTTTGGACATTACTACTTGCCGTACGTTTGAAGCAATGCATGATGGGAATCCGGATGTTGCGGGTCAGTGTATTAACGTGCCAGCTGGAATAAACACACGTTAAGAAATAACTCCGTGCCTGCCTATTTTATGGGTTATAAATAAATATGGAGGTATGTTTGGGATCGTTGTCCTGTTGGAAGGTCCAACGTCTCCCAAGCCTCAGCTTCGTCACTGACTTCATGACATTTGCAGCTAATATATCCTAGTAGGAAATAGAATTCATAATGCCTTGAACGCGCTGGAGATTCTCGGTACCTGAGGCAGAGAAACAGCCCCAGAGCATGATTGACCCCCCCCACCATGCTTAACTGTAGGCAAGGTGTTCTTCTCTTTGTACGCTTCATTTTTTTCTCTTCCAGACATAACGTTGATTCATAGGCCCAAAGAGTTCCAGTCTTGTCTCATCACGCCATAGAACAGTTTCCCAAAACCTTTTGGGTTTGTCCAGATGATTTTTGGCATACTGGAGTCTATTTTACTTGTGCCTGGTAGTCAGAAGTGGGGTGCGCCTGGGAGTTCTGGCATGGAGGCCTTCATCTTGTAGTGCACACCTTATTGTCTGGGACGAAACCTGCGTTCCCCCCTCTGCAATGTCCTGTTGTAGTTCCTCAGCTGTTACCCAGGGGTTTTTCACCACTGTACGCACACAGCATCCTCTTTCTACCACGCCCAGGTAGTGTTTCCACTGGGCCTTTAGCTTTAAACTTGCGATTTATGCTCCCAACTGTGTCTCTTGGAATGTGTAATGTCTTTGCTATTTTCTTACATCCATATCCTTTCTTATGAAGAGAAATTACCTCCTCTCTTGACTTCTTTGACCACTCCCTGGACTTCACCATGTTGCAAATACACCATTGACCTTCTACAAGAAGCTGAGTGTCACAGTCTTTTTCAATCAGTTTGATTGTTGCTCGTTATGGTTCTAATCACATCTACAGGTGTTTTCAACACCCGATTGAAAAGAGCTTATTCAAATTCTGTTCTTAAGAGTTATGATCTTCAAGGGTTTGAATAATTTTGTCAATGAGATATTAAGAGAAATGACACTGTTTGGTATGTTACAAAATATAATGCTGTAATTCAAGTTGCCCTGCGATGAGGTGGCGACTTGTCCAGGGTGTACCCCGCCTTCCGCCCGATTGTAGCTGAGATAGGCGCCAGCGCCCCCCGCCACCCCAAAAGGGAATAAGCGGTAGAAAATGGATGGATGGATAATTCAAGTTGCATTTGTCTATTTAATGCATCTTTATTTGATATGACTATAAACAATCTACGGAATAAATGTCCAACTTGCTAAAACACCAAAATTGTGTGGGGCTTGAATAATTTTGCTCACAACTGTGCCTGTTTTTCTCCTCAGAGGTCAAAGTTCACATCCTCAACACATGTTTTTAAGATGGCCGCCACAAGTAAAAACAGGATGAGCTACTATGGACTTAACAATATTTTCAGCAATATTACTACTATTGTACACAGAGAGGTAAGTGCCTTTTAAGACAATGTTGAAATGTTTTAATGAATTCCTGGTAGTACTTCCTCAAGCTTTTTTTTTTTTTTTTTTTTTTTTTTTTTTAGTGTTTTGTTCAGCGGCCATTTTGGACAGTTGCCTTTAGACATGTTTACTGTTGATAGACCAGAAAGTGAAAGCTGCTGTGCAGTTGTTGTTTTTGTCATTATTAACATGCTGAGACATGTGTTTATGTCAAGTGGAGGATAAAAAGGGCTTCCTGTTGACAGCGTTGTCCTCTTCCTGCATCTGTTTCACAGGAGCTAAAAGGCAACATGGCTGCCGTCAAGCTAACTCAGGTAAACCTTTTATTTTTCTGTGGTAACCAAATGTAAAGTATTTCATTCATTGTGGGTTTTTCTTTTTTTTAATGAAATACAACATTGGTTTATGGACTATAAAGATGCCTGCATGTTTTGATTTGCGAATTTCATCGACTTTAAAGGCCTACTGAAATGAGATTTTCTCATTTAAACGGGGATAGCAGGTCCATTCTATGTGTCATACTTGATCATTTCGCGATATTGCCATATTTTTGCTGAAAGGATTTAGTAGAGAACATTGACGATAAAGTTCGCAACTTTTGGTGCTGATAAAAAAACCTTGCCTGTACCGGAAGTAGCAGACGATGTGCGCGTGACATAACGGGTTGTGGAGCTCCTCACATCCTCACATTGTTTACAATCATGGCCACCAGCAGCCAGAGCGATTCGGACCGAGAAAGCGACGATTTCCCCATTAGTTTGAAGGAGGATGAAAGATTCGTGGATAAGGAAAGTGAGAGGGAAGGACTAGAAAAAAAAAAGACTATACAGTGGGAGCGATTGAGATGTTATTAGACAAATTTACTGGGATCATTCTGGAATATCCCTTATCTGCTTATTGTGTTAGTAGTGTTTTAGTGAGATTATATAGTCGCACCTGTACACCTGAAGGTCGGCCACGCACATTTCTTCAGCACCAGCGATGCTCATCTCTGCCCTTCGCAAGGGATCCTCTTCAAAGCACGATCTTCTGAAATGATCGCTGCATAATACACTGTACTTTGTGTGTGTGGTCCAATCCAACCGTGTTCGCTTGACCGCTCTGTTCCATAGTAAAGCTTCACCTTCGGGATTGTAAACAATGAAACAACGGCTGTGTTTGTGTTGCTAAAGCCGGCCGCAATACACCGCTTCCCACCTACAGCTTTCTTCTTTGATGACTCCATTGTTCATTGAACAAATTGACAGAGATTCAGCAACACAGATGTCCAGAACACTGTGGAATTTTGCGATGAAAACAGACGACTTATAGCTGGGAACGATGCTGGAACAAAATGTCATCTACAATGCGCGACGTCACGCGCACGCGTCATCATACCGAGACGTTTCAGCAGGATATTTCGGCGCGAAATTTAAAATTGCAATTTAGTAAACTAAAAAGGCCGTATTGGCATGTGTTGCAATGTTAATATTTCATCATTGATATATAAACTATCAGACTGCGTGGTCGGTAGTTGTGGGTTTCAGTAGGCCTTTAATTAGCGTGCTAGGCAGGTATTTCATTTATTTTGTTCATTCTAATCAAAGATGTCTAAGCCAGTGTTTTTCAACCACTGTGCCGCGGCACCAGTGTTTTTCAACCTTTTTGGAGCCAAGGGCACTTTTTTTTTTTCATGGAAAAAATGCGGAGGGACGCCACCAGCGAAAAACATTAAACATGTAAACTCAGTAGTTTACAAGTAAAAAGTTGTTCTTGCAATTGTTGGATATGACTTTAAACCGTAGCCAACCATGCATCAATATAGCTCTTGTCTCAAAGTAAGTGTCAGTACCTGTCACATCACGCCGTGACTTATTTGGAGTTTTGTGAGTGTTTTCCTCGTGTAGTGTCTTGCGTTCCTATTTTGGTGGCTTTTACTGTTTTGTTGGTATTTTCCTGTAGCAGTTTCATGTCTTCCTATGAGCGCTACATAGTCTTCCCAACGTGTTCTGGGTCTTCCCCGTTGCCTCCTACCGGTTGGATGTGCCCTAAATACCACCATATGGAGGCGTCCGGGTGGCATCCTGACCAGATGCCCGAGCCACCTCATCTGGCTCCTCTCGATGTGGAGGAGCAGCGGCTTTACTTTGAGCTCCTCCCGGATGGCAGAGCTTCTCACCATATCTCTAGGGGAGAGCCCCGCCACCCGGCGGAGGAAACCTATTTGGGCCGCTTGTACCCGTGATCTTGTCCTTTCGGTCATGACCCAAAGCTCATGACCATAGGTGAGGATGGGAACGTAGATCGACCAGTAAATTGAGAGCTTTGCCTTCCGGCTCAGCTCCTTCTTCACCACAACAGATCGGTACAACGTCTGCATTACTGAAGACGCCGCACCGATCTCGCGATCCACTCTTCCCTCACTCGTGAACAAGACTCCTAGGTACTTGAACTCCTCCCCAACCCGGAGATTGCACTCCACCCTTTTCCGGGCGAGAACCATGGACTCGGACTTGGAGGTGCTTTGTTTTAGCATTCAAGACTATATCAGTTGTGCAGATCGACGCTTTCCTTCTCTGTGGGGACATTGTTGATTGTCATGTCATGTACGGGATGTGGACGCCGTCTCTGCTCCACAGTAAGTCTTTGCTGTTGTCCAGCATTCTGTTTTTGTTTACTTTGTAGCCAGTTCAGTTTTAGTTTCAGTTTCCATAGCCATCTCTAAGCTTCAATTTTTAGGGGCGCTCGCTTTTTGTTTATTTTTGGTTCAAGCATTAGATACAATGTTTACCAAGCAATTAACTACCGGCTGCCACCTACTGATATGGAAGAGTATCACACGGTTACTCTGCCGAGCTCTTGATAGCACCGACACTCAACAATAGCACTTTATTTGCAGATTTTTATTTCTGGTTTGCATAAAATATTTTCAACCCAAATAGGGGAAATTACATAGTCTCTCACAGTACACCAGACTGTATCTCGCGGCACAGTGGTACCGTGAGATATTGTTTGGTGTGCCGGGAAATTATACAATTTCACTTAATTGGTCGGAAAATTTTTTTTTTGCAAAGCAATAATTATAATCCGCAAACAATGGGCCGTTGTTGAGTGTCTGTGCTGTCTGGAGATCAGCAGAGTAACCGTGTAATACTCTTCTGTATACCACCAGGTGGTAGCAGGTAGCTTATTGCTCTATCGGCCCACTTTGAGAAAAGAGAATTAATGATGGTTATGGTCTGAAGTCATATTGAACAAGGTTTCATCAGGTTTTGGATGAGAACGACTTTATATTGTCAGTATAGATGTCCGATAATATTGGACTGCCAATATTTTCGGCCGATAAATGCTTTGAAATGTAAAATATCGGTATCGGTTTCAAAAAGTAAAATTTATGATTTTTTTTTTAAAACATCGCTGTACGGAGTGGTAGATGGAAGTAGGGAGAAGGACCGAGCAGTTGCGTCTCCCAGTCATTCTTGACAACCCTCCCAATTTTCCCGGGAGGCTTCCGAATTTCAGTGCCCCTCCCTAAAATCTCCCAGGGCAACCATTCTCCCGAATTTCTCCCGATTTCCACCCAGAGAACAATATTAGGGGCGTGCCTTAAAAGCACTGCATTTACGTGCCGGTCCAAATACACAATATCTACGGCTTTTCACACACACAAGTGAACGCAACGCATACTTGGTTAACAGCCATACAAGTCACACTGAGGGTGGCCGTATAAACAACTTTAACACTGTTTCAAATATGCGCCACACAGTGAACTCACACCAAACAAGAATAACAAACACATTTTGGGAGAACATCTGCACCGTAACACAACATAAACACAACAGAACAAATACCCAGAATCCCTTGCAGCACTAACTCTTCCGGGACGCTACAATATACACCCCCCGCTGCCTCCTACCCCCCACCGCAACCCCGCCCACCTCAACCTCCTCATGCTCTCTCAGGGAGAGCATGTCCCAAATTCCAAGCTGCTGTTTTGAGGGATGTTAAAACGTGGCAGTGCTATGTTGGCATTTTTTTCCATAAATTGAGTTGATTTATTTTTGAAAATCATGTTACTGTCACGTCTATGGGTTCATGTTTTGTTTTGGTCATGTTCCGTTTAGTTTTTTGGACATTCAGTTCTTGTTTCTGCACTTCCTTGTTTTTCTCATTACCATAGCAACTCATTAATTTTCACCTTGCCCTCATGTCACGCCCCTGTCCTCATGTCTCACACCTGTTTGTAATTATCATGTCTATTATTTAAACCGGCCGTTGCCAGGAAGTCAGCCTGGTGACTTTATTCCTCAACTGCCTTCATGCCGTGCCTTTACTGTATTATCATTCTGTCCATGCCACGTAAGTTTTTTTTTTTTGGTTGGTTTAATGCCACAGTTAGTGTCTTTTGTTCTTTTGCCCATAGTTATGCCTTTGTACTAGTTTTTGTTTTCAGTAGTCTTGTTTGTTCTCCGCCACCGTGCGTGTCTTTTCTTTGCCTTTTGTCAGTTATAGTGTTTGAAAATAAACATGTACTTACATTCACGTCTTGCTCGTGCCAATTTTCCTCTGCGTCGCAAAAACAGGCCACCTCATAGTCCAAGTCTTGACAGTTACATTGTTAAATGCATCCAGCGGGGCATCACAAGAAAATGAGGCATAATAATGTGTTAATTCCATGACTGTATATATTGGTATCGGTTGATATTGGAATCGGTAATTAAAAGTTGGACAATATCGGATATCGGGAAAAAAGCAATTTTCGGACATCTCTAATTGTCAGTATAGGCTATTGGTTTCGTTAACATTTTCTGCGGGTGATGTCTGTCATGTATTGGTTACTCGGGTCACAGGAGAATACCGGAACCATTGTAAGGGGAACTAAAGGGTGGGTGGGGGACGCAGGATATGATGACATGTGTTGTGTGTTAGATACCTGGAAGTGCAAAAAGTAAGAGCGGGAATAAAAGGCAGAAAAAGACAATAAGCTTTATTTTCAGAATCAGAATCACAAATACAAACCCCATTTCCATATGAGTTGGGAAATTGTGTTAGATGTAAATATAAACGGAATACAATGATTTTCAAATCCTTTTCAACAAATATTCAATTGAATGCACTACAAATACAAGATATCTGATGTTCAAACTCATAAACTTTGTTGTTGTTTTTTGCAAATAATAATTAACTTAGAATTTCGTGGCTGCAACACGTGCCAAAGTAGTTGGGAAAGGGCATGTTCACCACTGTGTTACATCACCTTTTCTTTTAACAAAACTCAATAAACGTTTGGGAACTGAGGAAACCAATTGTTGAAGCTTTGAAAGTGGAATTCTTTCCCATTCTTGTTTTATGTAGAGCTTCAGTCGTTCAACAGTCCGGGGTCTCCGCTGTCGTATTTTACGCTTCATATTGCGCCACACATTTTCGATGGGAGACAGGTCTGGACTGCAGGCGGGCCAGGAAAGTACCCCCACTCTTTTTTTTTTACGAAGCCACGCTGTTGTAACACGTGCTGAATGTGGCTTGGAATTGTCTTGCTGAAATAAGCAGGGGCGCCCATGAAAAAGACGGCGCTTAGATGGCAGCATATGTTGTTCCAAAACTTATATGGACCTTTCAGCATTAATGGTGGCTTCACAGATGTGTATGTTACCCATGCTTTGGGCACTAATGCACCCCCATACCATCACAGATGCTGGCTTTTGAACTTTGCGTCGATAACAGTCTGGATGGTTCGCTTCCCCTTTGACACGATGTCAAACATTCCCAAAAACAATTTGAAATGTGGACTCGTCAGACCACAGAACACTTTTGTGGGGCGGTTTAGCTTGGTTGGTAGAGTGGCCGTGCCAGCAACTTGAGGGTTGCAGGTTCGATTCCCGCTTCCGCCATCCTAGTCACTGCCGTTGTGTCCTTGGGCAAGACACTTTACCCACCTGCTCCCAGTGCCACCCACACTGGTTTGAATGTAACTTAGATATTGGGTTTCACTATGTAAAGCGCTTTGAGTCACTAGAGAAAAAGCGCTATATAAATATAATTCACTTCACTTCACTTCACTTTTCCATTTTGCATCAGTCAATCTTAGACGATCTCGGGCCCGGAGATCGTCGTTTCTGGATGTTGTTGATAAATGGCTTTTTATTTGCATAGTAGAGCTTTAACTTGCACTTACAGATGTAGCAACGAAAGTCACGAAAGTGCCACTTCCTTGTCACACAGTCCCGAAGGGTTCCGAACCAAACGACAAAAAAAAAAATAAAATAAAAAAAAAAAAAAAAAAAATATATATATATATATATATATATATATATATATATATATATATATATATATATATATATATATATATATATATATATATATATATATATATATATAACACATGAAAACAAGAGGGAAACACAATTACTTTTTGTTGTACTTTTGGTGTACTATTAAGCTTAGATTGCTAAGGAGTGATAAGTTTGGCCCACAACAATGGGGACGAGGATGGGATAGTGTCCACCTGGAGTTTTTCCAATGAAAAAAATGTGCCTTGGCTCCAAAAAGGTTGAAAAACACTAGTCCAAGCAGTGTAACGAAAGGCCAGTGAGGCTAACTAGCTGTGGGCAACCTTGATAGCATCAAAGCCTGGCATAGCAGCCAGCATGCTCGTTATAGTGGTCATGTTGAATTGATAAGCTTTATTTGATTTGAAGAAAATTCGCCAGCATTTAAAATAAGATGCAGCAAACATCTTTTTAGTCCTTATTTTGTTGATCAGTCCGCACATACACCATAGTGATCCCAGTAAACGCTGCAGGAGAGCATGTGACTATGGGGAGGAAAAAAACATTCCAATTTGTTACATTTAAATAGCGCCGCAGAATTTTTTTGTCTGGTGTCTTCGTCCAATTGATGCGTAAAATGATGGCAAGGGTCACCGGGGTATCATTCCTCCACATTCCAGATGGCCTCTGTGGAAGCATTCGACGTTCCCGAGCCCTTTTCGTCTTTCCATGAAACGCCTCAGTGGGAATTACGAGCCACTCCATCTCGCCCTTCTTCTTTGAAAGCCTCTTTGGACGAAATGATATTACGCTGAAGTTAGAAGGGAGGGGTTGCAGGGGCTCTTTGATCTTGACAGGCTGCTTTTGTGGGGCTCTCCTATACACACACACACACACACACACACACACACACAGGATGACTATAATGTGTGTAAGATTAAAGATGTTTATTGGCCTGACCTTTGCCCTGTCCCCTCGATGAGAGGAGTTTTTCTAAGTTGTTTTTTTGTTTGTTGTCAAAGATGGAGACGTTGTTGCCAGGCAACAGCCAGCATCAAATGGCAAGGTCAAAGGGAGATTCTGCAAAAGTGGCGGGAGCCCTTCTCGCAGTTCTGGTGCATCCTTCCTTCCAATGGTTTTCCTCCACCCTCCAAGGTTTTTTTTTGTTTGTTTTCTTAGCTGTGAACGTTCTTCATCATTGGACCCGTTACTCACCCTCATCTTCACCCGGAAGAAGTTTCAAGGTGATGCACACTCACTGAACACTTCAATGTTATTGTAATCCTTGAATATTACCATGGATAATACTTTTTAAAAATATAGTAATTGAAAAAAAAAAAGTTTCCAGGATGGGGCAGCACGGTAGACAGGGGTTAGTGCATGTGCCTCACAATACGTAGGTCCTGGTGTTCGATCCCCGGGCTCAAGGTCTTTCTGTGTGGGTGCGTGGGTTCCCTCCGGGTACTCCGGATGAGGTTGATTGGGAAAATTAAATCAGCCCTAATGTGTGAGTGTGAATGTTGTCTATCTGTGTTGACCCTGCGATGAGGTGGTGACTTGTCCAGGGTGTACGCCGCCTTCTGCCCGATTGTAGCTGAGAAAGGCACCAGCGTCTCCTGCGTCCCCAAAGAGAATGAGCAGTAGAAAATGTATGGATGGATAATTAAAAAAAAAGGTTTCCAGGATGGGGCAGCACGGTAGGCCAGGGGTTAGTGCATGTGCCTCACAATACGAAGGTCCTGATGTTCGATCCCCGGGCTCGAGGTCTTTTTGTACGGGTGCGTGGGTTCCCTCCGGGTACTCCGGATGAGGTTGATTGGGAAAATTAAATCGGCCCTAATGTGTGAGTGTGAATGTTGTCTGTCTATCTGTGTTGGCCCTGCGATGAGTTTGCGACTTGTCCAGGCTGTACCCCGCCTTCCGCCCGATTGTAGCTGAGAAAGGCACCAGCGTCCCCTGCGACCCCAAAGAGAATGAGCAGTAGAAAATGTATGGATGGATAATTAAAAAAAAAGGTTTCCAGGATGGGACAGCACGGTAGACCAGGGGTTAGTGCATGTGCCTTACAATACGTAGGTCCTGGTGTTCGATCCCTGGGCTCGAGGTCTTTTTGTACGGGTGCGTGGGTTCCCTCCGGGTACTCCGGATTAGGTTGATTGGGAAAATTAAATCTGCCCTAATGTGTGAGTGTGAATGTTGTCTGTCCATCTGTGTTGACCCTGCGATGAGGTGGTGACTTGTCCAGGGTGTACGCCGCCTTCTGCCCGATTGTAGCTGAGATAGGCACCAGCGTCCCCTGCGACCCCAAAGAGAATGAGCAGTAGAAAATGTATGGATGGATAATTAAAAAAAAAAGTTTCCAGGATGGGACAGCACGGTAGCCCAGGGGTTAGTGCATGTGCCTTACAATACGTAGGTCCTGGTGTTCGATCCCTGGGCTCGAGGTCTTTTTGTACGGGTGCGTGGGTTCCCTCCGGGTACTCCGGATGAGGTTGATTGGGAAAATTAAATCGGCCCTAATGTGTGAGTGTGAATGTTTTCGGTCTATCTCCCCCCCGCGGTCCCGAAAGGGACAAGCGGTAGGAAATGGATGACTGGGTTTCCGGAATGTCTTAAGGTTTTTTTTTTCTTGTTGATTGATTGAGTCTAAATATGCATTAAAAGCAGCTCCTTTTTCATTAGACCTTGGCATATAACAAAAATAAAATGAGTGAATTATTAATGAGACGTATTATTAGATATTACACTAATTGGCCTTGTCAGCCATTAGGCAAAGCGAAGATGGTTCGTTCAGATAGTTTAGAACATGGGTCTTTTTTCTTCTTGGAGCAACTTTTACAAAGTAAAAATGGTAGAGTGCTACTCATTTTTGAAAACGTTTCTGTTGACATTTTATTCAAACCCAAACAAATTTAACAGGCTTGTTTTGTCAGAACATGAACATCTCACAATTTCCATTTGAGCATTTTGTTTGTCTGTGTCTTATATTTCCTTATACGTTTCTTTCTAGTGCAGTTTTTCAATAACTATTAGAGCTACTTTGACTAAGATGGATATTTCTGTGTTTATATGAGTGAAAACATTTAAATTGTACTTTACTTAGGCAGCATATCCCCGTTTAAACAGTGTGGTCATGTGTGTGCTATTTTGTTATAATTTGTCATTAAGTATGTCTAAATTGAATGATAAAAAAATACTAAAGATTCAGACAAAACTTATTTAACCCACATTGGTGAACTTCTCAAAATCCGAAGGTGACCTTTATGTACAAACTAATCTGGGTTGAAGCCCAGGGCTCCCGATTTTAAAGGGGAACTGCACTTTTTGTGGAATTTTGCCTATCGCTCACAATTAGAGATGTCCGATAATATCGGACTGCCGATATTATCGGTGGATAAATGCTTTAAGATGTAATATCGTAAATTATCGGTTTAAAAATTATCGGTTTCAAAGAGTAAAATGTATGACTTTTTAAAACGCCGCTGTGTACACCGACGGCAATAAACCTAAAAGACACTGTCTTTTCATGCCGGCCTAATCACATAGTATCTACGGCTTTTCACACACACAAGTGAATGCAAAGCATACTTGGTCAACAGCAATACAGGTCACACTGAGGGTGGCCGTAAAAACAACTTTAACACTGTTACAAATATGCGCCACACTGTGAACCCACACCAAACAAGAGTGACAAACACTTTTCGGGAGAACATCTTCACCGTAACACAACATAAACACAACAGAACAAATACCCGGGGGAACATCGGCACCGTAACACAATGTAAACACAACAGAACAAATTCCCAGAACCCCTTTAGCACTTACTCTTCCGGGACGCTACAGTATACACCCCCGCTACCCTCTACCCCGCCCCCCCCCCACCTCAACCCGGCGCCCTCCATTCCAGTCCACATCAACCACGTCATGCTTTGTCAGGGAGAGCATGTCCCAAATTCCAAGCTGCTGTTTTGAGGCATGTTAAAAAAAATAATGATTTTTTTTTTTGAATGAATAATGATAACTTGCCAAAAGACTGCAATTTTTTTCAAACACTCTTAAGTTGAGGTACCATTGTAAATTAACAATTTACACCAACTGAGCTATACCAATCGAGCGGTATAGCTCGGTTGGTAGAGCGGCCATGCCAGCAGCTGGAGGGTTGCAGGTTCGATCCCCGCTTCCATCATCCTAGTCCCTGCCGTTGCGTCCTTGGGCAAGACACTTTACCCACCTGCTCCCAGTGCCACCCACACTGGTTTAAATGTAAAAATTAGATATTGGGTTTCAATATGTAAAGCGCTTTGAGTCACTAGAGAAAAAGCGCTATATAAATATAATTCACTTCACTTCACAGTGGTTAATGCTCTTTGTGGCTGATTGATCCTCTAGTGTTTCACAGTATAAAGTTGGGTGTTAGAGAGCAGGGAGGACACAGTTAAGTCTTGAAGCACGAAAACACCTTCTCAATCTTTCAGTTGTTCGTGTTGGAGCTTTTTAAACTTTAATGAGTCTGTAGTAGACAAGCGATGACATTGATAATGTCGACTTTGAACTCGATGCTGCTGGGGTGTTTTATTTGTTTTTTTTTATATTATAATTGATCGAGCAGGTTAGCAATGGAAGAACAGACGACCTGGGGGTGTAGCGGCAAGGTCTGGTGCGTATCAACAAGCTTCAAAGCTTCAGTTGAACCTTCTAACGTGACCCGGGGTGAAGCGCAACTCATCGGTTACACGGCAGACAACATGTGCTCTCGTCAAGTGCACTCGCTACACGGCGAGCTATCACGCTGACACAAAGACAAGCAGTAGTTTCGATCCTGCAACACTCTCCTTCTATCTTGAGGGGATGACAACAACAACAACAACAACAACAAGATGCTGGGAATAGAACGGGGGAAAAAATGTATTTTCCACTACAATGCTTTCCTGGTAAGGACCTCGCCGATCAGATAACATAGCACCCGCTAGCTGCTAGCCGCTAGCTCGCAAATCCATCAAGAGGGCGTCTTATCCCAGCAGGAAATCTGTCTGATTTATTACAAGCGGCCCACGCCGTCCTTGTCCATGCTATCACTGAGATCTTGTAACCATCAAAGTCACTGATGAAAACCTGTGAACATAGCGCCATACCCCCTCCTATCCACACCCTCCACCACCACCACCACAACCACCCCTCCCCAAAGATCTTCCAGCCGCGCTCTTAATTCCTTCCGATGGATGGTCTGCTTGTCCTGTGATGGATAACAGAACAGCAGATGTGTCAGGAAGAAGCCCATTGATAACCAATCCACATGAGACCCCTTCCCCAGTCCCACCATCCCCCAATCATCCTTCCAGCAGCCGACCTTGACTGCCGATCACGTGACATCCCCTGAAGAAGTCCTGCTGACACATGTGGACATGCGAACAGTGGCATATAAACTTAGACTTAATTTTTTTGGTCATGCAAATTTGAACTTTACAGTAAAGAACAACATTTTCTTGCATTAGCTCGTTGTAGTGCTGGATAAAGGAGCAATAAGGTGCAGATGTATAAAAAATAGATTACTGTACAGATAAATATATTGCACTTTTGCCTATGCATCCACGTTTATGGATGTATGTTATAGATCAGGGGTCGGCAACCCAAAATGTTAAAAGAGCCATATTGGACCAAAAATACAAAAACAGATCTGTCCGGAGCCGCAAAAAATTAAAAGCCATATTACATACAGATAGTGTGTCATTAGATATAAATTGAATTATGAGGACTTAAAGGAAACTAAATTAGCTCAAATATAGCTACAAATGAGGCATAATGATGCAATATGTACATACAGATGGCCTAAATAGCATGTTAGCACCGATTAGCTTGCAGTCATGCAGTGACCAAATATGTCTGATTAGCACTCCACACAAGTCAATAACATCAACAAAACTCACCTTTGTGCAGTCATGCACAACATTATAAATTTGGTGGACAAAATGAGACAGAAAAGAAATGGCATAGATCATGTCTGAGAAAGTCTCGGAAAGTTATGCATGTAAACAAACTGGGGTGAGTTCAAGGACCGCCAAAATTAGTAGGACAAAACGGCGCTCGCCAAATACTCGAATCAGTGAAGTATGTTTAATATAAACAGTGTTTTTTATAGCGATTAGGGAGGTTTGTGTCATGTTTTTCCTCCTACAGAAACCAAATTAAAACAAAAAATATGTTTTTTTCCACTCATCATTTCCATTTTTCATATATTTTTGGAAAAGCTCCAGAGAGCCACTAGGGTGACGCTAAGGAGCCGTATACGGCTTCGGAGCCACGGGTTGCCGACCCCTGTTAAAGATGTATGTATGTACACTGCAAAAAGTCAGTGTTCAAAAACAAGAAAAATAAAAATACAAAAATTAGGGTCATTTTATTTAACTAAGCAAATTTATCTGCCAATAGAACATGAAAATTCGGCTTGTCAAGACTGTTCAAAACAAGTAAAATTAGCTATCCTCAATGAACCCAAAAATACCTTAAAGTAAGTAATTTCTCACTAATAACAACTGTACTACAATATGAGTACGTATTTTCTGTTGTTTCATAGAAAATAAAACGGCAAAGTCCATTTGGCTGTTGTCTGTTTTAATATGAGATACAATTGTGTCAAAGTCATGAATTATTTTTTTTCATGCTTGAAATAAGAAATGATTACTTTAAAAAAAGTAGTTTCATACTTATGAGTGTTAATGACACAGCTTTGCATCAGTTGATATTCTAGTTTCAAGCATGTTTTACTCAATATAGGTCATCAAATCTCGGCAACAAGCTGTAATATCTTACTGAAATCATTTAGGACCAAAACCCTTAAAACAAGTAAAACACTCGAACATAAAATTTGCTTAGTGAGAAGAATTATGCTATCAGACAGAAAATAAGCAAATATCAGCCTTATTTGAGACATTTAATCTTACTTAGATTTCAGTTTTTGCAGCGTATGTGTGGATGGATGGATATAGCGTTCACCACTATGCATCTGTAGTGGAATTTCTGACCTTTATACCATATTTTGTGTCTGGTTTGGTCCAAAAAGAAAGTCTATCTAAAAGCCTCTGAATCACTGGAAGAGCATATGTACTGTAGGTGAAAGTTGAATTTGTGGTCGCTCTAACCATTCTACAAAATGTTTTGATTGTTTGTTATGACTAAGGGTTCCAAGGTTGTTGCGGAGCAAGCAGTTGCAAAACAACGGGATCTTGACACATGAGGGAAGCCAGTAGACCAATATTTGATATGATTTGCATGATCTGGATCCTCCGGAGGACGTTGTCTGTTTGCATGGGCAATCCAATCCAACTCTGTACTTTTTGATATTGGGTAAATACAACTTTTGTACTAAAACCACTTTGTTTGTTTAAGTTTCGGACAATCCACCACACACCTCAAACGGTGCACTTTTAGGTACATGAATGCATTCACACGGGCAAGGTTCATCCTTAGTACTCGGATGTTTTACTCAAAACACTCACATGGTGAGTGTGCAGTGATGGTGGTTGCAATTTTCATAAAAAAAATGAGAGGAGAGAGCACTAGGCGTCATTAACGACAAGTATGCAATAACAGTAATGGATTGGGGACAACAGTGTACTTGTGGGAGACACCCTGGCTTGTTTTTTAACGGAATCCTCCAAAAATGGGCGCCAATGCCCAGCACCCACACGGGATTGATGGCAAATTCTTTCTCACCACCAAGCAAAAACTGCGCATGCTCAGGCCCCTTCTACACTAAGGTTATCCAGGGTAAATCCCACCTAACCTTATCCGTGTCCACACGCAACAATGCCACCGTTTAAGACGCGACCTAATACGCATGCGCGGAAAATATGCGCGTCGTAGTCACCTCTAGTGTAGCTTTGTGTGCAAGTTCTTACATTTAACTTATCTGAACAATATCCATTGTTTTGGTATTTCAATTCACTGGAATCCAGTGTGCTGTGGGGCCCTATTGTAGTGAATCGCACCTAAGCCATCATAAATTAATCAAATCTTTTTTAGACACATAAACAATCTGATAAAGAAAATTTTACATCAATCAAAGTAGGAATCCAGATATCTGGTCAGGACACTATTCACTATTTTGCCTTCACCTTCATTGTCCATTCGTTTTGGTGACTTTATATACTCTGGTCCTAGGCGTTGAGTCCGTGACATACATGGCCGACAGTAACTAATACAGTCTGCTTTGCCAGTCCAAATGCATTCGCCGTTTTCCGTAGTCTTCCCTCGACGGCCAGTTAATACAAAACCTGCGCTACTTTTTTTTTTGTCACATCCACGGGAGCCCGCATTCTCGTGGACTCTCCTACGACAAACTAACAAAGTATTTCAGTAAGTAGAATCACAGCTGACCTGGACGTTTCAAAGTTCTCTTGCCGTTTGAGAAGTGTTGTATCCCAAATAACTGCAATCGCTTTCACTTTAGGTATTTATATGTGATTTCCAAGCATTTGTACGGATTGAAGTAGAAACACGTGCAAGTCTGGATGACCCGCCTCCATATGTCCATTGGTTAGCTGCGAGTTACAAAACAGCTTTATTATGAAGCTGGCTTTGGCGCGTTCTTTCTGACGTCACTTCCTGTGTGGGGCGCGGTCTTTCTGGCGTCACATTCTCTCCAAACTCAGTTTTTAAACGATCAATGAGTCCATACAAAGCTAAGAGCCGGAGATTTAAGAAATACAGGGCGCACTTAGCCGTGTAAAAATTTGTCCGAGGAGGGGAACCTTAAACGCTGGTTTAGTGTGGCTGAAATGGGGCTTAGGCTAAATAATTATTCGTTTAAACGCCTTCTGAAACTCACGACTACCGACCATGCAGTCTGATAGTTTATATATCAATGATGAAATATTAACATCGCCACACATGCCAATACGGCCTTTTTAGTTTACTAAATTGCAATTTTAAATTTCCCGGGAGTTTTTTGTTGAAAACGTCGCGGAATGATGACGTGTACGCGTGACGTCACGGACTGTTAGGAAATATTAGCGCTGCGCACACACACAGCTAAAAGTCGTCTGCTTTAACCGCATAATTACACAGTATTTTGGACATCTGTGTTGCTGAATCTTTTGCGATTTGTTCAATTAATAATGGAGAAGTCAAAGTAGAAAGATGGAGTTGGGAAGCTTTAGTCTTTAACCACACAAACACACGGTGATTCCTTGTTTAAGATTCCCGGAGGTGAAGCTTTACTATGGATCAGAGCCGTCAAGCGAACATGGATCCCGACCAAATGTCAACCAGCAGTTTTCGGTTTGTGGTTAAAAGTCGCTTCTTACCGGAGATCAGCTGAGCTTGTGCTGTCCATAATGCTGCCGTCGACTTCCATCAGACACTGGCCTCAAGACACCCGTGGATACACCCTTCCGACTATCAGGTACTATTAAACTCACTAAAACACTAGCAACACAATAGAAAGATAAGGGATTTCCCAGAATTATCCTAGTAAATGTGTCTAAAAACATCTGAATCTTTCCCAATGCAATCGTGTTGTTTTTTTAACTTGATTTTTTTTTTCTAGTCCGTTGCTATCAATATCCACAAATCTTTCATCCTCTCTCAAATTAATGGGGGAATTGTCGTTTTCTCGGTCAGAATAGATATTTTTGTTGGAGGCTCCCATTAAAAACAATGTGAGGATGTAAGGAGCCCTCAACGGGTGACGTCATCATCTGCGACTTCCGGTAAAGGCAGGGCTTTTCTGTTAGCGACCAAAAGTAGCAAACTCTTATCGTGGATGTTCTCTACTAAATCCTTTCTGCAAAAATATGGCGATATTGCGAAATGATCAAGTATGACACATAGAATGGACCTGCTATCCCCGTTCAAATAACAAAATCTAATTTCAGTAGGCCTTTAAGGGGTTATCCAGCTTAGTGTAGTCAGGGCCGAAGTACATCCATCCATCCATCCATCTATTTTCTACCGCTTGTCCCTTACGGGGTGGCAGGGGGTTCTGGAGTCTATCCCAGCTGCATTTGGGTGGAAGGCGGGATACACCCTGGACAAGTCGCCACCTCATCACAGGGCCGACAAAGATAGACAGACAACATTCACACTCACATTCACACACTAGGGCCAATTTAGTGTTGCCAATCAACCTATCCCCAGGTGCATGTCTTTGGAAGTGGGAGGAAGACTGAGCACCCGGAGGGAACCCACGCTGTCACAATGGAGAAAAATGCAAACTCCACACAGAAAGACCCCGAGCCTGGGGATCAAACCCAGGACAAAAATTCTTAAATAATCCAAAAAACTTGTTGTTGTGTCCCTGGGCGAGACACTTCACCCACCTTGCCTGCAGCGCCACCCACACTGGCTGTATGTGTACGAATTGGCAGCCATGTTTCCATCTGTCTGCAAAAGTGTGACTGTGAACTGAATAAAAAATGGTCTCCGTGTGCTAACAAGTGAGTTAGTGTGTGGTGATGCTGGAGTTTTACTCCTTTTGAACGCAAGTCTGCTTCCCTCAAGTAACTTCCTGTTTATCTTCTTTTTCTTCTTCTCACCTTCTCTTAACACTTGTTATGTCTCTGTGTGTGTGTGTGTGTGTGTGCGTGTTCTGGCAATGCTTACTTAATGGGGATATCGCTCTGTTTAGGAGCAGGTGGGTAAAGTGTCTTGCCCAAGGACACAACAGCAGGGACTAAGATGGCAGAAGCGGGGATTGAACCTGCAACCCTGAAGTTGCTGGCACGGCTGCTCTACTAACCGAGCTTTACCGAGTAAACAGTGACATGTAACAAGAAAAAGTTGCAGTGTTGACACTAATAACACAAAGCTGCCATGCAGACTTTTATTGACCTGCTGAAGGCTCCAATTACTTCACTGGAACAATTTCCCTTTCAAATATGTTGGAGGGATAATTTTGCATATTTTGTGCGAAACAAAGTTTTCTTTCACAAAAAGGGCATCAAACAAACAAAAAAGCCTGAAAAAAATTATAAAATCTTATAATCAAGAGATCTACAGACTTAAGCGATAAAAGTAAAAAAATATAAACATACATTTGGCTTATTTTCAACACTTATTCTTTGTTTATTGTTATGAATTATTGACCTATTTAGGGTTCCAATTACTTCACGTCAAATATTCCACTTTGAAATGTTTTGGGGAGAAAATGTTGCATAGTTTGTGTGTTTGCCATATAAATAAAGGTATTGACATAAAGGCCATAAACATCCATCCATCCATTTTCTACCGCTTATTCCCTTTTTGGGGTCGCAGGGGGCGCTGGCGCCTATCTCAGCTACAATCGGGCGGAAGGCGGGGTACACAGGGCCAACACAGATAGACAGACAACATTCACACTCACATTCACACACTAGGACCAATTTAGTGTTGCCAATCAACCTATCCCCAGGTGCATGTCTTTGGAGGTGGGAGGAAGCCGGAGTACCCGGAGGGAACCCACGCATTCACGGGGAGAACATGCAAACTCCACACAGAAAGATCCCGATCCTGGATTTGAACCCAGGACTGCAGGACCTTTGTATTGTGAGGCAGACGCACTAACCACTCTCCCACCGTGAAGCCTTGGCCATAAAAATAAAAAACAAAATTTTTAAAAATGTTATAACGACAGACAGACCTGAAGTTGATCTCAAGATTCAAGCGTTAAATGAAGAAAATAATAATTTATGACTTATTTCTAACATTTTTATGACTGAGACCCTTAAGGAAGACCGCGGACCAAACTTGAGGAAAGCCATAAAGGTAAAAAAAACAACAATTATTGAATTGCTTTAAAAAAAGAAACATATCAAAATGGCCCCCGCATACTTTAATTTTTCAGTCTGTGGCCCTCAGTGGAAAAAGTTTGGACACCCCTGGTTTATACAGTCACCTTTAGGGGACCTCTGACGGTATGGGGACAAAAAAAAAAACAGGTCTCCTAAAGGGAAACCTTTTTAAATGATAGTCAGATCCATTCTGAAGAGGCCCGGGACATTAGATGCAGGATTTTCTTTAACATTTAATTGGTTAAACGTCCTATAAGAGGACAGCTGTAGTGCTGTATTCTGAGGATCATGTCATATTTAATTTGAACTTTTTTTTTTAAATGGTCCTCAGTAGTCATGTAGAAATGTGTATGAATTATGCAAAAGTATTTATTTTTTTGGTCCCCATGAACCATATTAACTCTTTTTCCCCAGGGTCCCCAGTAAGAATGATTAGCACATTACTTCATCAATCCAGAGATTTAAAGACGTGTATGAGCTAACTGGGCAGTGGCTATTTTACCTCATTATGTAATGCCTCCACAACCTGTAGAAAGGGTGGTCCCCACAAGTGACGATCAAAAACGTTGTCCCCATTCCAAATGATAACCTGTGTGTGTGTGTGTGCATGTTCTTGTATTCCTACCCTTCTTGAGACATCAACAAGGAAAAGTAACTTCCACATGAGGACCGGTGAGCAAGTTAGGACTGAAATTATGGTACCTGTACGGAAAACCATTGCACCTGATAGAGAGCCAATTACTAGAGTCTGTGAACATTGCTCCAAAAAGTCAGGATTTTTATTTTATTTCATGTGCATACAAAAGTAAAAATTGGTGCAAAGGCAGCAATATATGATCAAAATATATGACGGCAGCTAAAGAAGGACTTCCCTATTCATGCCAGAAAAAAACCCTGCCAGGTGAATAGCTGATTTTACGACTTTTGGTGCGGATGTAAGACAACCTGCGTCCTATATGTGACCATAAGATGAACAAATACAGTACAGTTCTAAGGCTAAAGTGGCCATTAACCGTTAGCTTCTACAGCTGGGTTGCCCAAAGTGCGGCATAGTGACATCTGTGGTCCGTGACTCGTTTGTCATCGGTCTTTAGCACATTATAAAAAACAAAAAATAAATATCTCATTTAAACCCCTGCTGGTGAAATCTATCAAAATGAAGGTGGTCCCAAAAAGGAGGGATTTCCCAAACTGACTGTGTGTCGGTTTTAAAAGTGCTCCCCCTCTGGCCGACATATGTAATACCAAGTGTGTGTAAGAAATTGAAAAGTGCCCCCTCTAATAACTCTAATAACGAAGTTAATGATAAAGATTAAAAAGTAGGGCTGCGAATCTTTGGGTGTTCCCCGATTCCATTCAATATCGATTCTTGGGGTCGCGATTCGATTATATATCAATTTTTTCGATTCAACGCGATTTTCGATTCAAAAACTATATTTTTCCGATTCAAAAGGATTCTTTGTACATTCAATACATAGGATTTCAGCAGGATCTACCCCAGTCTGCTGACATGCTAGCTGAGTAGTAGATTGTTTTCAAAAGCTTTTATAATTGTAAAGGACAATGTTTTATCAACTGATTGCAATAATGTACATTTGTTTTAACTATTAAACGAAGCAAAAATATGACTTATTTTATCTTTGTGAAAACATTGGACACAGTGTGTTGTCAAGCTTATGAGATGCGATGCAAGTGTAAGCCACTGTGACACTATTGTTCTTTTTTTTTATTTTTACAAATGTCTAATAATAATGTCAATGAGGGATTTTTAATCACTGCTATGCTTAAATTATAACTAATATTGATACTGTTGTTGATAATATTCATTTTTGTTTCACTACTTTTGGTTTGTTCTGTGTCGTGTTTGTGTCTCCTCAATTGCTGTTTATTGCAGTTCTGAGTGTTGCTGGGTCAGGTTTGGTTTTGTAATTGGATTGCATTGTTATGGTATTGCTGTGTATTGGTTTGTTGGATTAATAAAAATAAATAAATAAATAAATAAAATAAAATTGATTTTCCCAAAAAATTGAGAATCGATTCTGAATCGCACAACGTGAGAATCGCAATTTTTTCGATTTTTTTTCCCCCCACACCCATATTAAAAACTAATTACAAACTAAAAATAAATTAAAAAAATATTAAAAGCTTACCTTTCTATATTTGCATAGTATGTATATATTATGAATATTGTAAATACATTTTTTTATATATCTAGAAAGGTAGGCATTTTTCAGAGGTCTCGAAGGTAACAAATACAAGTGTGTGTGTGTGTGTGTGTGTGTGTGTGTGTGTGTGTGTGTGTGTGTGTGTGTGTGTGTTTGTTTGTTCGGAGAGAAGCTGGCTGTAGAAAGATCCAGTAGATGTTCTCTGCGACTGAGGTTCTTGTGAGCGTGAAGCCTCACTCGTGCGTTCTTCAAAACAAACGTCCATTGTGTTTTTCTGACTCTCAACAGAAAGCACATCAAGTCACACCATTAATGTCCTCCCCTATTCATTCTTCTTCAGTGTGAAGACAAATTAAAACGTCCCTTTACTGCTACCTGCTTCTTCACACCATCATTAAAAGCTGGGCATTGCATTAGGTACACAATCTAATGAGATCAATACAATTAGTCAAATTTGACAACGATAATAATGCTCACTTGAGCTTGCACTGAGAGATGTTAATATTATGGTTAATTAAATCAGCTTTGTGGGAGGTCTAATGTGTAAAATATTCAGGGAAATTGAATCCCAGCTTGTTACAATCCATTATTATACATTAATATTAAAGTGTTAATGCGCTGAGGGGCTTTGCTATGTGCATTAAAAGCTTGAATTTACTTTCCATCAAATTCTTTCAATGTGAAGCTTAAGATAACTTTTTAAAAAGCAAATATACTGTTATATTAAAAAATATTATATTGTCTTTTGTCTGCCGGTCATAAAATACTTAAGATTGTCCTTGGGTACAAATTAAGGCAACGTTGAATTAAACAACCTTTGAGAACTGAATGGGACTTCTAAGAAGGATGACTTCTAACGATTCAGTTTTAATCATCTTACAAAAAAGGGAAGTTAAAATATGTTGTTATAATATAATAAGGACGTGTCAGTTTGTGTTTGAACCAGAAAAAAATCGACCTTTTAATTTTAATTGCAAGGTCCACATTGTTTTTTTCGATTCCAAAAAATTAATTTGAATAGTAGTTATTTTCCTAGCATTGTAGAAAAGCTGTATAGCGTTATTTACGTCTTACATTGTGACTTTTGCTGTATGTCGCCACTTTACGTCTTACATTGCATCTTTACATCGTAGGTGTCGTAACTTGGACTATGGCGTGGTTTGTTTTCCCGGAATGCAAATGAATTGGATTGGACATGGCGTGAAGGTAAATACATGATTTAATAATACTATAAAAAGTGAAAACAAAAGGCGCTCACCAGGCGGAGACGAAAACTTGGCTCAGGAAACAAAAGGCACTTTGACGTAAACTAAGGACATAAAACAGAAGACAATAACTTTGGCATAAATAAACAAAACTTACTTTCGGTGACGTGAGCAGGGCAGCATGAACTATAACATGAATCAGGCATGAAACAGAGTGGTCATAAACAGGGTGATGAGGCCAGAACGACCAACTGAAAAACCTGGCTTAAATAATAATGACATGATTGAAACAGGTGTGTGAGTCCAACACGTGAGACAGGTGAAACTAATGGGTCGCCATGGTGTCAAAACAAGGGGGTGAAAAAACAGGAACTAATGGAGTCTTGAAGTAACAGAACACAACTAAATTAAACATGATCACAAGACATGACAGTAGGCTTTGTACTTACGTCTTACATCGTGTGTGTACGTTTTACTGTGCGTCTTTTTGTCTGATATTGTGTCTTTACATCGTACGCCGTGTTTTTATGTAGCATGTTGTGTAATTAGATTAGATTAGATTAGATAGTACTTTATTTATTCCTTCAGGAAAATTAAAATTTTCAGCACAATCCCTTTCAAGATCAGGCAAACGTTACAGGGAGACAGAACAGGATCGCTGACGGGTCTGCCGGCTTCCAGCGCCCCTTACAAAAAAGGTGAGATACAGGTAAACAAGTGGGGGGAATGGGAGAAAAAATAGAAGATTAAAATAAAATAAAAAAATCGGTCTAAACCTGGGCCCTGGAGAGGGGGTCCAGACTGAGGCCAAGGGAAAAAAACAACAACTCATAGCCATAGTACACATAATAATAATAATAATAATGGATTAGATTTGTATCGCGCTTTTCTATTATTAGATACTCAAAGCGCTCACAGAGAAGTGGGAACCCATCATTCATTCACACCTGGTGGTGGTAAGCTACATATGTAGCCACAGCTGCCCTGGGGTAGACTGACGGAAGCGTGGCTGCCAGTTTGTGCCTACGGCCCCCCCGACCACCACCAATCATTCATTCACCAGTGTGAGCGGCACCGGGGGCAAAGGGTGAAGTGTCCTGCCCAAGGACACAACGGCAACGATTTTGGATGTCAATAGGTGGGAAGCGAACCTGCAACCCTCAGGTTTCTAGCACGGCCGCTCTACCCACTACGCCATGCCGCCATGAAAGACATTAAAGCAGTGGAGCTAATACAACCAGCCACTTCTACACACAGCTATGAAAAAAACCTAAAAGAAACAAATAAACTGTGGTGGCCTCTGCAGTGTTCCACGCCATCGTTTGCTGGGCTGTAGGGAGCATGGCCAGAGACAGGAGCAGACCCATCAAAGCAACCAAGAAAGCCGACTCCACTCTCGGCCGCCAACCA
>NC_084624.1:42077427-42122427 GCF_033978795.1 Nerophis ophidion
AGGTTATCCAGGGTAATTCCCACCTAACCTTATCCGTGTCCACACACACACACACGCAATGATCGTTTAAGGCCCCCTACCCGCCCTCCGTCCGCAGGCGCAACGCAACCGAGAACACGTGCGCGGAATAGCACACTTCATAGTCACCTCCAGTGTTGCTTTGTGTGCAAATTCTTAAATTGAATTGAACTAATCTGAATAATATCCAGATTAGTTCAATTGTATTTATTTATAAATATATTTATTTGTCAGAGCTTGGTCCGCATTGCTGGCAGTAAGTCGGACACGTTTCCAGTAAGTGTTGGACTCCGCCAAGGCTGTCCTTTGTCACCGATTCTGTTCATAACTTTTATGGACAGAATTTCTAGGCGCAGTCAAGGCGTTGAGGGGTTCCGGTTTGGTGGCCGCGGGATTAGGTTTCTGCTTTTTGCAGATGGTGTGGTCCTGATGGCTTCATCTGGCCGGGATCTTCAGCTCTCACTGGATCGGTTCGCAGCCGGGTGTAAAGCGACCGGAATGAGAATCAGCACCTTTAAGTATGAGTCCATGGTTCTCGCCCGGAAAAGGGTGCAGAGCCATCTCCGGGTTGGGAAGGAGACCCTGCCTAAAGTGGAGGAGTTCAAGTACCTAGGAGTCTTGTTCACGAGTGGGGGAAGAGTGGATCGTGAGATCCACAGGCGGATCGGTGCGGCGTCTTCAGTAATGCGGGCGTTGTACCAATCCGTTGTGGTGAAGAAGATGCTGAGCCGGAAGGCAAAGCTCTAAATTTACCGGTCGATCTATGTTCCCATCCTCACCTATGGTCATGAGCTGTGGGTCATGACCGAAAGGATAAGATCACGGGTACAAGCGGCCGAAATTAGTTTCCTCCGCCGGGTGGCGGGGCTCTCCCTTAGAGATATGGTAAATGGGTTATACTTGTATAGCGCTTTTCTACCTTCAAGGTACTCAAAGCGCTTTGACACTACTTCCACATTCACCCATACACACACACATTCACACACTGATGGCGGGAGCTGCCATGCAAGGCCTAACCACGAACCATTAGGAGCAAGGGTGAAGTGTCTTGCTCAAGTACACAACAGACGTGACGAGGTTGGTAGAAGGTGGGGATTGAACCAGGAACCCTCAGGTTGCTGGCACGGCCACTCTCCCAACTTCGCCACGCCGTCCCCACGAGCTTGAGAAGCTCTGCCATCCAGGAGGAGCTCAAAGTAAAGCCGCTGCTCCTCCACATGGAGAGGAGCCAGATGAGGGTGTTCGGGCATCTGGTCAGGATGCCACTCGAACGCCTCCCTAGGGAGGTGTTTAGGGCACGTCCAACCGGTAGGAGGCCACGGGGAACACCCAGGACACGTTGGGAAGACTATGACTCCCGGCTGACCCAGCAATGCCTCGGGATCCCTTGGGAAGAGCTAGACGAAGTGGCTGGGGAGAGGGAAGTCTGGGCTTCCCTGCTTAGGCTGCTGCCCCCGCGACCCGACCTCGGATAAGCGGAAGAAGATGGATGAATAAAGAACATTTTACATCAATCAATCAAGGGATGTAGATATCTGGTCAGGACAATCCTCACTCTTTTGCCTTCACCTTCACTGACCATTCGTTTTTGGTTACTTTATATACTCTGGACATAGACGTTGAGTCCGCAACATACATGGCGGACAATAACCGATACAGTCTGCTTTGCCAGTACGAATGCATTCGCTGTTTTCCATAGTCTTCCCTCGATGGCCAGGTAATACAAAGCATGCGCTACGTTTTATCGCTTCCACAGGAGCCCGCATTCTTGTTGTCTTTCCATAGACAAAGTTTTTCGCTAAGTAAAATCACAGCTGATCGGACATGCAAAAGTTCTCTTGCCTTCTCAGAAGTGTTGTATCCTAAATAGCTGCAATCGCTTTGTCTTAAGGTATTCATGTGTGATTTCCACAAGCGTTTGTACAGTTGAATGGAGAAACACAGCCATGTCTAGATGACTCGCCTCCATATTTTCAGTGGTTAGCTCCGAGTTAAGAAACCACTTTACTATGAAGCTGGCTGTGGCGAGTTCTTTCTGACCTCACTTCCTCTCCGAAATCAGTTTGTAAATGATCAATGAGTCCGTACAAAGCTAAGTGCCGGAGATTCAAGAAATACAAGGCGCACTTACCCATAGACAAAATTACCCAAGGAGGGGGACCTTAAACGATAGTTTAGTGTGGCTGACACAGTGCTGAGGCTAAATAATTATTCGTTTAAGGCAGAGGTCTCAAACACGCGGCCCGCGGGCCAATTGCAGCCAGCGAGACGTTATTTTGCGGCCCGCATCTTGATGTGAAATTTTAAGGTTGTTGCGGCCCGAGAGTTTTACATGAATGGCGCTTAATAGCGTCATACTTTAATGCCCTCAATTTTTCCGAGAGACCCCCAATTTCAGCGCACCTCCAGAGGTAATCATTCTCCCGAGTCTCACCCCAATAACAATGTTAAGAGGGCACCGTGGAGGCACTGTCTTTAACGTCCTCAACAATCTGTTCAAGGAGCGTGCAAACACATCCACATGTTATATTCTGCCTCTGCAGACGCTTTAGTTCATCAACAGCCATACAGGTCACACTGAGGGTGGCCGTATAAACAACTTTAACACTGTTACAAATATGTGCAGCACTGTGAACCCACACCAAACAAGAATGACAAACACATTTTGGGAGAACATCCGCATCGTAACACAACATAAACACAACAGAACAAATACCCAGAATCCCATGCAGCCCTAATTTAGCCGGGCTACAATATACAGTCACCCCCCTCCCAACCCCGCCCCCTATTGTAGCCTAAAAGAGTTAGGGCTGCATTGGATTTGGGTATTTGTTATGTTGTGTTTATGTTGTGTTACGATGCGGATGTTCTCCCAAAATATATTTGTCAAGCTTGTTTGGTGTGGGTCCACAGTGTGGCACATATTTGTAACAGTGATAAAGTTGTTTATACGGCCACCCTCAGTGTGACCTGTATGGCTGTTGAATAAGTATGTCTTGCAGTCACATCCGTGGGTCTTCGTAAGCCGGCACACTGATTTGTATGGTGGAGAAGCGGATGAGACGGCAGGTCGTTGAGGACGCTAAAGGCAGTGCCATCACGGCACGCCCTTACTATTGTTGTCCGGGTGAAAACCTGGAGAATGGTTACCCCGGGATATTGACGGGAGGGGCACTGCTACTCAGGTGTTTCCCGGAAAGATTGTGAGGGTTGGCAAGTTTGTTAAAGTGGGAAAGCCATTCAGAAAAGGTGAATTTATTAAAAAGTGCATGTTAGATTTTTTCAAGAAATCTTTTCTTGCGGCCCAGCCTCACCCTGTTTTTGCATCCAGTGGTCCCCAGGTAAATTGAGTTTGAGACCCCTGGTTTAAGGAGTTATCCGGCTTAGTGTAGACAGGGCCTAAGTACATGTTTTTAAGATGAATCTGAAGTACTACCAACGTAGTGGAGCATCTTTAGTTGTTGTTCTAGGTTAGTGGCTAAGCTAATTAGCTCTTTGCACAGCACCAACCTCTTTTGGTTAGCTTATTTAGCAACATGGTGATTGTTAGACTCTACCCAGGTTTTTTTCTTCAGAGGTCAAAGATGGGGTCTTCTGGGAGTCATTGATTAAAACCGGTCACAGGTAAATGTTTCAGCGTTGGTCAGACGCCCGCAGAAGCCTGTTGATGGAGTGCATAAACGGGTGCCTCCAGAAGCTAGTCTCTGCAAAAGATACAAAATTATTCACTCTCTTTATGGTTAAAGAGAAGACAAGTCCACTAAGTCAAATAGTCCATGGTCAAACGAGGACAAGAGGGTGGGGCCAGTTCAAGAAAAAATAAACAGTTGATTAGTTACGTAGAAGAATGTTGTCAAAAGGATGTTCGCTAATCATAATTGTTATTACAGTTGAAAAATATTAAGACGCTAGTTCCTCCTTTCTAAGAATTTGACCATATTTAATACAGTTTGAGGTTACTTGGAGCTGCACAGTGTCATTATTCCGACAGCCTTGTACAAGTGATTAGAAACACACATCAATGTCTCAAACAATAGATAATATAGTCGGCACGCATGAAAATCGGCCATGCAGCTGCATGTGTGTGCGTGCACTTAATCAAAACAGTTTTAAGTAATTAAAGTTCATAGCAAAGTATGATTTTAAGTGGACATATTTGCGACAATATTCTAACAGTGTTACGGTACAGTTGTACAATACAACTGTACTGTAACACTGTGACATTATTGTAATAATATTTATCATTGTGCTGGTACAACTTGCACCAGCACAATGATAAATTGTATTACAATAACTACATACTGTAGATCAGGAGTCACCAACCTTTTTGAAACCAAGAGCCACTTCTTGGGTATTAATTAATGCGAAGGGCTACCAGTTTGATACACACTTAAATAAATTGCCAGAAATAGCCAATTTGCTCAATTTACTTTTAATAAATAAATATATATATATAAAAAAATTGTATTTCCGTCTGTCATTCCGTCGTACATTTTTTTTCCTTTTACGGAAGGTTTTTTGTAGAGAATAAATGATGAAAAAAAACACTTAATTGAACGGTTTAAAAGAGGAGAAGACACTCAAAAAAATTAAAGTTAAATTTAGAAAAATAGTTCATCTTCAGTTTCGACTCTTTAAAATTCAAAATTCAACCAAGAAAAAGAAGAGGAAAAACTAGCTAATTCGAATCTTTTTGAAAAAATTAAAAAAATAATTTATGGAACATCATTAGTAATTTTTCCTGATTAAGATTCATTTTAGAATTTTGATGAAAGGTTTTAAATAGGTTAAAGTCCAATCTGCACTTTTTTAGAATATATAACAAATTGGACCAAGCTATATTTCCAACAAAGACAAATCCTTATTTCTTCTAGATTTTCCAGAACATTTTTAAAAGAAATTCCAAAGACTTTGAAATAAGATTTAAATTTGGTTCTACAGATTTTCTAGATTTGCAGCATAATTTTTTTGAATTTTAATCATAAGTTTGAAAAAATATTTCCCAAATATTCTTTGTCGAAAAAACAGAAGCTAAAATGAAGAATTAAATTAAAATGTATTTATTATTCTTTAAAATAAAAAAATAAATACATTTACTTGAACATTGATTTAAATTGTCAGGAAAGAAAAGGAAGGAATTTAAAAGGTAAAAAGGTTTATGTGTTTAAAAATCCTAAAATCATTTTTAAAGTTGTATTTTTTTCTATAAAATTGTCTTTCTGAAAGTTATATGAAGCAAAGTAAAAAAATAAATTTTATTTAAAAAATTGAAGACCAAGTCTTAAAAATATTTTCTTGGATTTTCAAATTCTATTTGAGTTTTGTCTCTCTTAGAATTAAAAATGTCGAGCAAAGCGAGACCAGCTTGCTAGTAAATAAATATTTTTTTTTAAATAGAGGCAGCTCACTGGTAAGTGCTGCTATTTGAGCTATTTTTAGAACAGGCCAGCGGGCGACTTATCTGATCCTTATGGGCTACCTGGTTCCCGCGGGCACCACGTTGGTGACCCCTGCTGTAGATGGTAACCTTTGTAAAAGCCACATGCTAATATGTATGGTATTTTTGTTATTTAGGTGTCCATGCAGGCATAAACAAAAGCTGCTGTGCGTACATTTATTGACTCCCATCCATCCGCCCATCCATCCAGTGTGTGTTATTTTCCCGGTGTCTGTCTATTACCTGACCGCTTCTATGTTAGCTACCTCGCTTTGTTTATCATGTATATTTTCCGCTGGATCTACTCTCTATTTTATGCTGCAGCTGTTACATATACAGTGGGGCAAAAAAGTATTTAGTCAGCCACCGATTGTGCAAGTTCTCCCACTTAAAATGATGACAGAGGTCTGTAATTTTCATCATAGGTACACTTCAACTGTGAGAGACAGAATGTGAAAAACAATCCAGGAATTCACATTGCAGGAATTTTAAAGAATTTATTTGTAAATGAAGGTGGAAAGTAAGTATTTGGTCAACCATTCAAAGCTCTCAATGATGGAAGGAGGCTTTGGCTGAAAATCTCACAATACATGGCCCCATTCATTCTTTCCTTTACACGGATCAATCGTCCTGTGTCCTTAGCAGAAAAACAGCCCCAAAGCATGATGTTTCCACCCCCATGCTTCACAGTAGGTTTGGTGTTCTTGGGATGCAACTCAGTATTCTTCTTCCTCCAAACACGACAAGTTGAGTTTATACCAAAATGGATACATGGATGATACAGCAGAGGATTGGGAGAATGTCATGTGGTCAGGTGAAACCAAAATAGAACTTTTTGGTAGAAACTCAACTCGTCGTGTTTGGAGGAAGAAGAATACTGAGTTGCATCCCAAGAACACCATACCTACTGTGAAGCATGGGGGTGTAAACATCATGCGTTGGGGCTGTTTTTTTGCTAAGGGGACAGGACGACTGATCCGTGTTAAAAAAAGAATGAATGGGACCATGTATCGTGAGATTTTGAGCCAAAACCTCCTTCCATCAGTGAGAGCTTTGAATGGTTGACCAAATACTTATTTTCCACCATAATTTACAAATAAATTCTTTAAAATTCCTACAATGTGAATTCCTGGATTTTTTTTTTCACATTCTGTCTCTCACAGTTGAAGTGTACCTATGAGGAAAAATACAGACCTCTGTCATCATTTTAAGTGGCTGAACTTGCACAATTGGTGGTTGACTTAATACTTTTTTGCCCCACTGTATGTGTGTGGGTGTGTGTGCAAATGGTTTATTTCCCACGTTAGGTCATGCTAATGAGCTTTTCCTTCAAAAGCAGCAAGCAACATTGTCCTCTTTAAAGCCTTTCATGGTGAGAGGGGAGCGACACCATGTTGTTATTACTGTCAATATTTAAAATAGCAGCAAAAAGGATGTCTTCAAGCATGACGTCGCCGCCTCATCGAGACTAATCCTAACCACTAAGCCGCTTGTAAAACACTCTCATGTACATGTCAGATAAGTTTTAAGTAAAAATGCCCTTTTTTGGAATTTTTGCCCATCATCCACAATCCTTATGTGAGACAGTGAAATGTTGCTATTACCAGGCGGCCAGCAATACAAGTAATGTGACTTTTTTATTTTGTCTATAAAGCCCTGATATAATTGTTGATAACTGAAATACTAATAGAAACCAAACCTAACACCCCCCAAAACCTCCTCCACATCCCACCCCCCAGATTGTAAATAATGTAAATAATTCAATGTATGATGATTAACTTGTGTAAAGACTGTATTATGCTGATAGTATATATTTGTACCATGAATTGATTAACGTGGACCCCGACTTAAACAAGTTGAAAAACTTATTTGAGTGTTACCATTTAGTGGCCAATTGTACTGAATATGTACTGTAGTGGCCTTCACGGTGGCAGAGGGGTTAGTGCGTCTGCCTCACAATACGAAGGTCCTGAGTAGTCCTGGGTTCAATCCCGGGCTCGGGATCTTTCTGTGTGGAGTTTGCATGTTCTCCCCGTGAATGCGTGGGTTCCCTCCGGGTACTCCGGCTTCCTCCCACTTCCAAAGACATGCACCTGGGGATAGGTTGATTGGCAACACTAAATTGGCCCTAGTGTGTGAATGTGAGTGTGAATGTTGTCTGTCTATCTGTGTTGGCCCTGCGCTGAGGTGGCGACTTGTCCAGAGTGTAAGGTCTTCCGCCCGAATGAAGCTGAGATGGGCTCCCGCACCACCCGTGACCCCAAAAAGGGACAAGCGGTAGGAAATGGATGGATGGATGACTGAATACTCATCGGGACCGTTAGCGGATGAATTTGAGAACAAAGACAGTTGATAGACAGTTGCGATAGCCAATCAGATCACAAGTTGTTGTTAACAAGACTGTGATTGGATACTCACTTGTCATTCCAAAGTAATTATCCATTCACAAGTTTCAATTTAGCCGGAACCGGGAAGTGTTGCACGGTAACCATACCGGGAGAGCAGAGAAGGACAACAAAACGTTGATTAGGTGGCATATATATATTTGCAAGGCCAATTTCAAGAAGGATATTTAAAGAGAAACTACATCTTGTGAGATGATGTCAGCCAACCCCGGAAGTTAGCTCAGCTGTTCCGGCGATGAAATGCTCGCCATTTCCACTCGAATAAGCTGGCGACGAGGTGTACCACTGCATACTTGCCAACCTTGAAATCTCTGAATTCGGGAGATGGGGGGAGTAGGGTTTGGTAGTAGTTGGGGTGTATATTGTAGCGTCCCGGAAGAGTTATTGCTGCAAGGGATTCTGGGTATTTGTTCAGTTTTTTTTGTTGTTTTACTGTGCGGATGTTCTCCCGGTATGTTTGTCATTCTTGTTTGGTGTGGGTTCAAAGTGTTGCGCATATTTGTAACAGTGTTTAAAGTTGTTTATACGGCCACCCTCAGTGTGAACTGTATGGATGTTGGCCAAGTATGCATTGCATTCACTTGTGTATGTGTGAAAGCCGCGTAAATTGTTTAACTGGGCAGGCATGCTATTTGTATGAAGGGATAGCAGACGTGACGACAGGTTGTAGAGGACTTTAAAGGCAGTACCTTAAAGGCACGCCCCCGATAATGTTGTCCGGGCGAAAATCTGGAGAAATTCGGGAGAATGGCTGCCCCGGGAGATTTTTGGGATGGGCACTGAAATTCTGGAGTCTCCCGGGAAAATCGGGAGGGGTGGCAAGTACTGCTTCTCTGTGTATCGGCTGGGGACATCTCTGCGCTGCTGATCCGCCTCCGCTTGGGATGGTTTCCTGCTGGCTCCGCTGTGAACGGGACTCTCGCTGCTGTGTTGGATCCGCTTTGGACTGGACTCTCGCGACTGTGTTGGATCCATTATGGATTGAACTTTCACAGTATCATGTTAGACACGCTCGACATCCATTGCTTTCCTCCTCTCCAAGGTTCTCATAGTCATCATTGTCACCGACGTCCCACTGGTTCATTATTGTCACCGATGTCCCACTGGGTGTGAGTTTTCCTTGCCCTTATGTGGGTGTGAGTTTTCCTTGCCCTTATGTGGGCCTACCGAGGATGTCGTAGTGGTTTGTGCAGCCCTTTGAGACACTAGTGATTTAGGGCTATATAAGTAAACATTGATTGATTGATTGATTTACTGCGTCGAATAGGTCCTACTAATTGTAAGTTCAAATATTTAATTATTCACTTTTAAAGTTTTTTGCAATTTTTATTTTGACAGTACCAAAAAAGATATGTTTTAATTGCTGATGCGTTTTAATTGATTTTTAAATGCGCCAGAAATAACCCGTTGTGTACACTGTTGATTATTTTCAATACGCAGTCGGGTGTAAATGTGTTTATGTATAATATTGGTCCAGTAATGGGCATGTGGTGACATCAATTAAGGTATTTTGAGAGGTAATCTTTGAAGTCGGACGCCACATTATTATTCATCTCCATTCTGCTGCTCTGCACGTTGTATTGCACTTCAGTAAATACCTCATCTTGACTATAGTCTTGAACACAGTTTGATAGGTTGGTAGCTGTAAGCTCACTGTCTGTCATTTGTTCATCTGTTAAATATCTGTCCTATATTTACTCTATTGTTTAGTTTATGCTTAATGTGTGTCAAATCGTGTTTTAATATTGTACATTGGAGTATGGGAGAAACAACATTTCAGTCTGCTGTGTAATGTACTGTTGCATGCTCTGAGTGACAATAAAGTTGACTTGAATTGACTTAATTGAAGGCCAAGGTGGGAAACGCATGGCCCGCCACTGGTTGATTGTCGTCTAGTACAACTGAAAACAAAATGTCTACTAATGCCAGCGAGCCACAGTTGCTCGCTTTAAAAAGGAGCGATTGGTCTATTTCGCTTTTGGTCCCGTCGTCTATTTACGGAGGAAATCCTGACTTGTAAAGACAAAGATGTCCTCCTCGCTTCGTATTCTATCTGAAGTCGCCATGTTTCCTCCTGTCTTATCTCCAACATCTCTCCTTGTTCTCAAACTTCATTAAGAACAACTAAATGAAGTCTTTGTGAGGGTCTGCCTCATTGTCAGGGTCCTGCTGCTACTTCCTGTCCCGCCAAGGCAAACAGGAAAGGTCCTGCGTGTTTGCTTCTTTGCTGACAATAAAAGCAAAGGAAGTCAGCACGGAGGAAATGTAACGTTTCTCACCTGACTTATTAGTTACTTGATGCATGCACACTAGCAAGTGCCATAAAGTCCTTATTTGTACACTGCAAAAACTGAAATCTAAGTTGGATTAAATATCTCAAATAAGGGTATTATTTGCTTATTTTTGATAAGACAATTCTTCTCACTAAGCAGATTTTATGTTAGAGTGTTTTACTTGTTTTGAGGGTTTTGGTCCTAAATGATCTCAGTAAGATATTACAGCTTGTTGCTGAGATTTGATGACCTATTTTGGGTAAATCATGCTTGAAATTAGAATATCAACTGTTGCAAAGCTGTGTCATCAACACTCACAAGTATAAAACAGATTTTTCAAAGTATTCGTTTCTTATTTGAAGCACAAAATAAAAAATCATGACTTTGACGCAATCATGTCTCATGGCTAAAACGGATGACAGCCAAATGGACTTTGTTGTTTTATTCTCAATGAAACAAGAGAAAATACATCCTGATATAGTAGTAAAGTTGGCACAGTACCGTAAACGGACAGTTAATATTGAAACATTTAACATGTGACATTTCAAATTATTTTGATATGTCACATGCACATTCAGGTACATTCTTCAAAATTACAATAAAAAATGTGGCTGGGGGCCGGGCTATATAAATGAATATATATGTATTTATATATATATATATATATATATATATATATATGTGTGTTGGCCCTGCGATGAGGTGGCGACTTGTCCAGGGTGTACCCCGCCTTCCGCCCGATTGTAGCTGAGATAGGCGCCAGTGCCCCCCGCGACCCCAAAAGGGAATAAGCGGTAGGAAATGGATGGATGGATATATATATATATATATATATATATATATATATATATATATACTTTGACAAGCCAAATTTTCTTGTTCTATTGGCAGATAATTGTCCTAAGTTCAAGCAAAATACCCCTAATTTTATTTGATTTTTTTCTTGTTTTTGAACACGGACTTCTTGCAGTGTATTTGTAATTAAGTACTGGACATGAGGATACATTTAATTTTTTTTTTTATTTTAGTTTCATTCCAACACACTAATGAATCTCAATGCTTAACACAGAAATGATTATTAACAGCAGCAAAAATTATTCAAACTAAATCATTCTTCCGAGTGCATCAGCTTTGTTTAAAACAGACGTGGGCAAAATAAGGCAAACAGGCCGCATGCAGCTCGTTAAGCTTTTCAATCTTGCCAGCCGGACATTCCCAAAACATTTTTTTCTGATCTTTATGATGGAAACTGTAGCCGCCATTATGGTGTGCAGTGATGTTTTCAAATGACCGTAAGTCTTGAACTATACAAAGTATTTCAATGGTTGGAATCTGCCCTTTTACATGATATACTAGTTACTATTGTAATTTAATTAGTTACTATGGTAATCTAAGTCACAGCAGCTCAGACGAGGCACCAAGCAGTGTGGGTGGGGAGCGTTTTCACAGAGTGTTTCCAAAGCGGCCAGCCTGAAATGCTGGTGTTAGGGACAGACGCGGAAGGAGATTTTTACAGCAAAGTTCTAAAGCTTAGTGTTATCATATAAATCATATTCTAGGTGGGGTTTTTTTTAGTTCATATTTCGCTGTTTGTTGCGTTACGCTGGATTATAAAATGTGTGGATCGAGAGGGTGTGTGACGTTCATATGTTGTCGATATTCAGTGTTTTATCGTTCATAGTTAATATTGTAAATCCCGCATTCTTTATTTTCATGAACATTCTGGGTGTCTCATTCAGTAAAAAATTTAGTTTTTTAAGGCATTCAATCAGACATTATTGTGAGGTTCTCTATTAGAGTTCCTAAAAATCAGGTATACATTTTTTCTTCTAAATTTGGCTGCTCGATGGGGGTTTGGGGAAAAAATCGATTCGAATTCAAACCGTGATTCTCACGTTGTGCGATTCAGAATCGATTCTCATTTTTGAAAAATTTATTTTTTAAATTGTATTTATTAATTTTTCAAATTTTTTTAATTTTATCGATCCAAAAAAACAATACACAGCAATACCATGAAAATGCAATTCAGTTCCAAAACCAAACCTGACCCAGCGACACTCAGAACTGCAATAAACAGAGCAATTGAGAAGACAAACACGACACAGAACAAACCAAAAGTAGTGAAACAAAAATGAATATTATCAACAACAGTATCAATATTAGTTATAATTTCAGCATAGCAGTGATTAAAAATCCCTCATTGACATTATCATTAGACATTTATAAAAGATAAAAAAAAGAACAGTGGCTTACACTTGCATCGCATCTCATAAGCTTGACCACACACTGTGTCCAATGTTTTTCACAAAGATAAAATAAGTCATATTTTTGGTTCGTTTAATAGTTAAAACAAATTTACATTATTTCAATCAGTTGATAAAACATTGTCCTTTACAATTATAAAAGCGTTTTGCAAAAATCTACTACTCTGCCTGCATGTCAGCAGACTGGGGTAGATCCTGCTGAAATCCCATGTATGGAATAAATAGAGAATCCTTTTGAATCGGGAAAAAATCGTTTTTGAATCGAGAATCTTGTTGATTTGCAAAAAAAAAAATCGATTTTGAATCGAATCGTGACCCCCAAGAATCGATATTGAATCGAATCGTGGGACACCCAAAGATTCATAGCCCTCCTGGCCGAGTCAAAATAATTGCACAGGCCTGGTCTAAAAGGTGTATTTTTTTTTTGCAATGTTTCAGTTTCAGTTTCAGTTTATTTTCAATCTAACAAAAACATGTTCAAACATAGATCACGATTCAAAAATGAATAACATGACTGAAACAGGCAGAAGCAAAAAAGCTTATATCAATCAATCAATCAATCAATCAATCAATCAATGTTTACTTATATAGCCCTAAATCACTAGTGTCTCAAAGGGCTGCACAAACCACTACGACATCCTCGGTAGGCCCACATAAGGGCAAGGAAAACTCACACCCAGTGGGACGTCGGTGACAATGATGACTATGAGAACCTTGGAGAGGACGAAAGCAATGGATGTCGAGCGGGTCTAACATGATACTGTGAAAGTTCAATCCATAATGGATCCAACACAGTCGCGAGAGTCCAGTCCAAAGCGGAGCCAGCAGGAAAACATCCCAAGCGGAGGCGGTTCAGCAGCGCAGAGATGTCCCCAGCCGATACACAGGCGAGCAGTACATGGCCACCGGATCGGACCGGACCCCCTCCACAAGGGAGAGTGGGACATAGGAGAAAAAGAAAAGAAACCACAGATCAACTGGTCTAAAAAGGGAGTCTATTTAAAGGCTAGAGTATACAAATGAGTTTTAAGGTGAGACCTAAATGCTTCTACTGAGGTGGCATCTCGAACTGTTACCGGGAGGGTATTCCAGAGTACTGGAGCCCGAAATGAAAACGCTCTATAGCCCGCAGACTTTTTTGGGGCTTTGGGAATCACTAATAAGCCGGAGTCCTTTGAACGCAGATTTCTTGCCGGGACATATGGTACACTACAATCGGCAAGATAAGATGGAGCTAGACCGTGTAGTATTTTATACGTAAGTAGTAAAACCTTAAAGTCACATCTTAAGTGCACAGGAAGCCAGTGCAGGTGAGCCAGTACAGGCGTAATGTGATCAAACTTTCTTGTTCTTGTCAAAAGTCTAGCAGCCGCATTTTGTACCAACTGTAATCTTTTAATGCTAGACATGGGGAGACCCGAAAATAGTACGTTACAGTAATCGAGACGAGACGTAACAAACGCATGGATAATGATCTCAGCGTCTTTAGTGGACTGAATGGAGCGAATTTTAGCGATATTACGGAGATGAAAGAAGGCCATTTTAGTAACGCTTTTAATGTGTGACTCAAAGGAGAGAGTTGGGTCGAAGATAACGCCCAGATTCTTTACCGTGTCGGCTTGTTTAATTGTTTGGTTGTCAAATGTTAGAGTTGTATCATTAAATAGAGGTCGGTGTCTAGCAGGACCGATAATCAGCATTTCCGTTTTTTTGGCGTTGAGTTTCAAAAAGTTAGCGGTAGTTTACCATGAGGTCAGGATCGAGGTTAGGTCTTTTAAGAAGAGGATGAATAACCGCTTTTTTGAATGCTAGGGGAACAGTGCCCGAGGAAAGTGATAAGTTTATAATATTTAGCACTGATGGACCTAATAATACAAAGAGCTCCTTGATCAGTTTCCCAGGAAGAGGGTCAAGTAAACATGTTGTTTGTTTTATTCCATTTACACGTTGTAACAATTCCTCTAATGTTATTTCCTCAAAACGAGAGAAACTATTTTGGAGGGCAGTATCCGCCGTATATACCATCGTATCAGTGTTAATAGAACCCCGTTGTAGCTGGGACGCATTGTCTTTAATCTCCTTTCTAATGACTTCAATTTTCTTACTAAAGAATTGCATAAAGTCATCAGCTGAGTGGGTTGAGCTACTGGAAGGAGTCCCTTGTTGGGTTAGCGATGCTACCGTACTAAACAAAAATTTAGGATCGTTTTTATTACGGTGGATGAGATTTGAGTAATATTTAGCTTTAGCTAAGGTAAGCATGCGTTTATAAGTTATTAAACCATCACTCCATGCTTGATGGTGCACCTCAAGTTTAGTCGTGCGCCATTTGCGTTCCAGCTTTCCACATAATAATTTCTGAGCTCTAGTTTCTTCTGTAAACCACGGGGTACGCTTTTTTGGAGCCTTTTTTAACTTTAGCGGTGCTATGTTATCAATGGTTTCACGCAGGGCGTGGTTGAAGTTGTTAGTGAGGTTATCAATAGAGCCCACATACTTTGGGAATGGTGCCATTACCGAGGGCAGTAGGTCAGCAAGAGTTGTCGTTGTGGCTGTATTAATGTCGCGGCTGCTATAGCAGTTATTATTATTATTAGTTTGCCTAACATGCGTCTGAACCTCGAATTTTATAAGGTAATGATCGGACAACACATTAGTATACGGGAGTATCGTAACTTTGGAAACGGTATATGCCCAACATAATTTTTTTTACATTCAACTAAGTTACCTTTTCTAATAATTCTGCAACACAAAAATAAATATAGTCATTCAGCATCCACATTCAAGCTGCCCCCCAACAAACAATAGTGAAGTGAAGTGAATTATATTTATATAGCGCTTTTCTCAAGTGACTCAAAGCGCTTTACATAGTGACACCCAATATCTAAGTTACATTTTAAACCAGTGTGGGTGGCACTGGAAGCAGGTGGGTAAAGTGTCTTGCCCAAGGACACAACGGCAGTAACTAGGATGGCACAAGCGGGAATCGAACCTGCAATCCTCAAGTTGCTAGCACGGCCACTCTACCAACCGAGCTACGTACCTACACACATGCACTTTTTTGTAAATAGATAAACATACGTTTATGTGAAAAGATCCTAAACCTTCCTTGGCCTTGTTATATCATCCCTGTTCCATGGTAAACTTAATAAAATCTAAATTTCTCAAAGAAAAGACAACTTTAGTGTGTATAAGTGATGAACTATTCTCCCATTGTTGCCTTTTATGCAAGGAGATAAGTAGTTGAGACAAAAAGGCTAAAAGGGGCTCACAGATTGCAAGACATCCAATTGAGCATCTCCGTCCAAAGAGAGACAGATCTCCCCCGCCGTGTCCGCCAAGTCACGTAAGAGTGACAATCTGCCTGCCACAGATGGACGCCGCGGCGCCGTCAGCTGGTCACGTCGTGGCCACCAGGGTGTCAACCTGCGTGTCATCACATGACAGACGGACCGCTTGACACCCCGTAAAAACCTGGACGAGCACGACTCAGCATTCTTAGGATTGAGACACACTGACCCTCATCGACATTGCACTTTGTTACAGGCGCGCGGGACAATAGTCAATGGGATGGTGTCACGCTGCTGCTTTGTGTCAACTTGTTGCCATGGCAACAGCCAGATAACTGCTTATTAAAAACTCAGAGAAGGCACGGTTCTGTTCAGTTCTTCGGTATTTCGTCTTTCGAGGTAGACTTTGGAATGAAGTGCGGCTCGGGGCAGCTTGTTTTGTTAAAAAAAACATTAATTCATTATTGTAGGATACATAATTAGATGTTTCACTAAGTTCCAGCACGATAGGTGTGAAGTTCAACACCTGACACTCACGTCTGCCGCCATGTTGTGTTGAAACTAAGATTGTCTCCATCGACATTTTTGATCCCCCATCTGATATTTTGACAATAGATTACAGAAGTCAAAATGTTAGATATTGTTTATGTTATATAACAATATAATAACATATAATTGTTAGGTTTAAACGTCGATGACATCTATTAACACAGACAAGAAGCAAGGAAATAAACAGAGACAGGATTCAATTTTGCTCAATTGGAGGAGAAACGTCTCGACCTGCAACCTCTTACAGTGGTTACAGGTCACGGTTCGATTACGATTCCGGAGTTACGATTGATTAAATCATGTATTTTGATGCAGTTTTAAATTTCTTGTCGTTTCACTAAATAAGCATTTATCACTTGCAACATTAAAAAAAAACAAGTCATTTGTAATTAGAAACCGTTAAATTAATTCACACATTTATTAAATTCATGAAAATGTGTGCAAAACTGCATTATAAGTGCCCGATAGTAAAGGAGCGGGTCCGATTTCTCGGTGAGGTGGCTCTCTGCAGTCAGCCAAATTCTAGAACTGTTTGCATTAATATATTTACAGTAATTAAATAAATTATCGATTATTGGTGTTTACTAATCAATTCTGTAATCGTCTATGTCTGAATTGCGATGAATCTAAAAATGTATTATTTCCCCCAACTCTAGATCTCAGGATACCTGAATTCATCATTTTGAGGGACTTTCAGGCCATTTTAAAGGATCGAGTGTCACGGCGGGGGGTCGCAGCTTACTGCGGCGTCCTTCCTCACAGATGGAGAACGGACAACTCCGGACGAAAGCGTGAAGGTAGGAATGTTTTTTTTTGTAATAAATCCTACACATTACAAAAAGACAGGAACCAAACAAAATGAAAGCGTGCCGTTCACACCAGAAGCTAAAGAACCACTTAGCACTGGAACCAAGAGACAAGAAATCAACCTACGTGACTGTTGCATACAGCAAACAATGAAGCCAGACTGAGCGTGGCGAGAAAGGTGAATAAATAGCTCTCTGACTAGTGGTCGACTGAAGTTGAGCGTGCCAACCACTAACCAGCGGCAGGTGAACCTAATTAATCCCCATAGAAACCAAAACAAACCCAGAGGTGCACAAAACAGGAACTAAGGGAGTCCAAAACTAACAGAACATAACCAAACAAAACATGATCCGGCCACAGATCATGACATCGAGGAAATGGTTCTTTAAGGCACTGCACTTTTTAAAAATGGGTCTTAATAATACCTGTAGAGTGGAAAAACAAATTGCCTCTATAGTGAAGCTTTAATCATATATGTCTGCTCTATGACACCAAAAGACTTCCAAAGTTTGCGGATAAATAAATATGATCAAAATAATGTCAATCTCATGGAAATTCCTGAGGCATTTTGAGAGATAATGAGGAAGCCAGTCACTTGACCGCGTGACGTCGCGCTAGGAACCAAAGATCCCCTTCCTATCAACAACAATGCTAATCAAGCAGACTTTGTGAGCGCCATCAAATACTACTTTTGGAAAAATGATGATCCAGGACATTATATTTTTGAGCCTGCACACAAAGAGGATGAGCAATAAGTTTGAGAAGCAGAGTGATGGATGCGGTTTCATTGTGACACTATCATCCGCAGCATTGCTATGTGCTTAATATACAAACTAACAATAACACACCAGAATAAAACAAACACTCTGTAATATTTCCACTCTGGCTGGGATGCCGAACGACAGCACGCTCACATATTTCAGTTTTGATGAAGATTCAATCACAATAAAAAAAAAGTTCCTGCAGGAAGGGTCTTTTGGGGTCTATTTCACCATCTCGAGGACGTGAAAGTCGACGAGCCTGTCGGATCATGGCCACATTTGTCTACCACCAGCTGAGAGCTGCATGAATTATAATCTCGATTTTACTTTTAGCAAGTTTGAGACAAAGCAGAAGCAGCCGTTGGCTCAGTGTGTCAACAATAGCAGCGTAAGCTAGCATTAGCTCACTGCTATCAATGCGTCGCTAAAATAGTGCTTTTAATTACAATATCGCTCATACTTTGTTACTTTTCAGATCCATCCATCCATTCATTTTCTAATGACATGTAAATGGAATATTGTTGGCAGTTTCTGGATGTTTTCAGAGAGAGTACATTGAGCGCAAAAGGGGACCCTCGATCTATTGAATCAATTGTTAGCTATTTATTCACGATTTTGAATGCATAAAATAAGCCAAGCATATGTGTTCTTGTCCTACATAAGAATTGTGATTGATAAGCAGCACATCTTTTTTTAATTTTTGCGTATTTATAGTATGACTGATCTTATAACATTGTCAGGGTGCGGAAGCGTTACTACTGTGATGTCAATCTCTGAAAATAGACAAACCGGAATATTCAAAATGGCTGACTGAATTTGGGGTGAGCCCTGGTAGCTAATTTATCAGGCGAACGACAACAACTAGAGACTGCCGCAGTTGAACCAACAGCAAACTTTACGTTGTGACAACGACCTATAATTGGAGAATGCTGTCATCCCAGAATACGTGCCTTATTCAAGGCAGGTAACGCTTGATGCCATACGGAAAGGCATCACCATGCTCCAGTTAAATGTGGAGGGTCTTACCAAGGCCAAAACCTCCATCATTGAGCATCCACTACAGACAATAACCGCAATCCTACTCTGAGACCCATGTAACCCACAGTTCTCGTCTAAAGATCCCTGGATACACCTTGGCTTCACACACCAAGAGTGACATTCATGGGATTTCCACATTAATAAAAAACACAGCTAAATAGAAAGCAATTACAACGCCCCTCCAGACTCCAGCCTGGAATGGGCAGCCACACAAGTTGAAGGTATTAGGCAATTACCATCTACAAGCCCCCTACATATCACCTTCAGGTAAATGTCATCTCTGCTTGTTACCCACCCTCCATTTATGCCGGTGACTTCAACTGCCACAGCTCTACTTATTGATATACCTCACCCAATCCAGACAATGTCACTCTCAAGGAATGGACATCAGCAACTGCCATGCAACCCTTTCATAATCCAAAACAAACCAGACAGCTTCCACTCTGGCAGGTGGAACATGACCTCAAACCCAGAGCTCGCTTTCTCAAACGTGAATGGCCCACCGCCTCATCAAACCACCCTGGATCCCTTCCCCAGATTACAATACAGGCTGTCATTGATAATCCCAGACAACCTTATCAAGTTAGTCCCTACTAAACCAGTGAAGAAGTGAACTTTCCACTAAACTAACTAGTAACAGTTCACCAACCTTGTGGACTGAGGCACCGACAATCTAGCCGCACCAACCACTCACAACCTGGATGGTGTCTACTCAGCCTTCTGCAAACTTCTCATTAGCGTAGCCATGAAAGCAATCCCAATCAGTTTTTGTCGTCTTTATATTCCCACATGGGACGAGGATTGCGATGAACAATGAAGCAAATTCCTGGAGGCTGAACCTGGTGAGGAGTCAGCCACCAAAGCAACAAACTTCCTAGTAGTCAATAAACGCAGACAAAGATGAGAGGAGACGGTGCGAGGAATGGATTTTACTTACTCCAGCAGGCAGGCTTGGAAGACCTCTAACTGCCGTACAGGTAGAAGCTGCAGACATTCTCAATACCAGTGACAGCCAACTCAATAGCTGGACAGCTCCTCGCAAATGGCTGCTTCAAGAATGCCAACAAGGATCACATCCGATCCATCAAGCAAGAAACAACCAGCTAATAGTAACCACTAGGAGTGGATGGCCTTAGATCAGAATATAGAAATGCATGGACTGGCTGCAGGTGTTCAACTCCTCCTGCATCCTTCTCTCAGTCGATACCAAACATCTGGCGGACGGCTATCGTCATTGCACTGCCAAAACCAAACAAACCTACGACTCACCCAAATAACTACCACACTATTTCCCTCCTCTGTGTCTCCCTCAAGCACGTCAAACAACTCCTTCTTGCACAGTTGGAACCAGTTGTGGACCCCTAACTTCCTGACACCCAAGTAGGTTTCCGTTGCGACACAGCACTGTACGACGCAAATGGCTGCTTCAAGAATGCCAACAAGGATCACATCCGATCCATCAAGCAAGAAACAACCAGCTAATAGTAACCGCCAGGCGTCGATGACCATATATCAGACTATAGAAATGCATGGACTGGCTGCAGGTGTTCAACTCATCCTGCATCCTTCTCCCAATCAATACCAATAATCTGGCGGACGGCTATCGTCATTGCACTGCCAACACCAAACAAACCTATACAGCTCACCCAAAGAACTACCACCCTATTTAACTCCTCTGTGTCTCCCTCAAGCACCTCAAACAACTCCTTCTTGCTCAGTTGGAACCAGTTGTAGACCCCAAACTTCCTGACATCAAAGCAGGTTTCCGTTGCGACACAGCACTGTACGACACATTGGGAAGCTTTCAAATGACCTTGAAGTAAGCTTTGACATGCAAGGTCTACGACATAGAGGGGCACAAGGGCTTGATTCTGAAACTTCTCCGGGACTATCCCTGATCCCAACCTAGCGTGATTCATCCCCAACATCCTTGCAAATCCCAGCTGTGTACGGAAGACAGAGTTAAGGTTAAGTTTAGGGACAGGCCCTTGGACAGTCCAGCCGCCCCAAGACACCTAAGAAACGGATTTCCCCAGGGATCAGTTCTGGCCCCTATTTTATTTAACATTAACAGTAGTGACCTGCCATGCGCAGCATCTCTGCAGTATTGATATCCCACCTCAATAACAAGGAAGCTCGACGCCAGCTTACAGTCAACCTTAACGGGACACCTCTGCCTTACAACCCCACTCCAACATACCTTGAGGTAAAACTAGATAGGTAACTGACCTTCAGGAAACACCTTGAATCTCTAAGTACCACCTGGCATGCTCATCCTGGAAAGCCAACACTTCCACCCTTCGCACTGGCGCTCTGGCCCTCGTTTACAGTGCTGCAGAAGATGCCGCTCCAGCCAGGTGCAGTAATGTACACACTAAAAAGCTGGACACATCAATTAACAACACCTTGTGAATTATCACTGGCTGCCTACGACCTACCCCATCTGATTTCCTGCCAGTGTTATCCAAAGAGCTTTGCACGAGTCTGGCGATTTAGTCCGACGTTGTAGTCGATAAGTTACTTCTGTTGTGGGGCAGACTGGCCTGTGCATGCACATACATCCTTCACTGTTGCCATTTCTAATGCAAAGAAGCTTGTATTTCTAACTCATATCTGTCTGTAGACTCCATATGGAGGCACTAAAAATGACATGTAGACCAGAATGAAGTATTTAACTGTAGAAAAAAGTCATAATATAAATCCCCTTAAGTTCCATCCCACTTTTTCTTGAATGCGGCATCCTAACTGGTCCTGTGAGAGCCGGTCAAGTCACACACAAATGAAGCAACAGACGTAAGCGAAGTTAATCAGAGAAGCTTTACACCCTTTCCTTCGTCCCGAGAGAAGACAGGGAGGCATTAGAACCTTTGATGTGGCTGCCAAAAGCTCGCTCGTCTAATTCTGGGAGGGGAAAAATGAGTGAATTTATAAACACTTGCTTTCAATTCTCCATTAGCTCTGGTGAGTGAGCAACGCAAGATGAATTTTTCATTGCCTGGGTTCATTTCTGTATGTTTTGACTTGATAGGATTTAGAGGACAGGAATATGCCATGTTAGCCGCCGTTGTGAACTTTTAGCTAATTCTCCCCTGATGTAAGAAGTGGAGAACATGTTTTACTAGCTTTTATTTGCTTTTGTTTTGATCCCTGTTGGCTTGTTTGTTAGTTTGCAGAATGAGTTTCAAAAGTTTTGATCTGATTTCCACGAAATTACGTACAGTATTGTAGCGGGGAGACACAGTTTGAGTTATCTGTGGTGGATTGCACTGAAGATATAATTAAATATGTCAATAGCATCCATGCTAAGCAACGTTTCTGTGTGGGGGCCATTTTAGTAGTGACTAATTTCTTATTTAGAGCAAGGCAATACAATTAAAGTAAATCACAGTTTGCTTATTTTTCAATTGATTTTCATGTGGTTTAATATTCAATGCAAAGACATGTTCTGTTAATGCTCATTTTATTTTTGGGTGAAAAAAAATCTGACCTATGAAAGATTACTTCCAGCTTACTTGCACAATGTTTTACTCCAGCACAATGTGGTCTTGTTGCATAAGTGCCAACCTTGACACCTCCGAATTTGGGAGATGGGGGCTTCCCACAACAGTTGGTGCTGCAAGGGGTTATGGGTATTCGTTCTGTTGTGTTTGTGTTGTGTTACGGTGCGGATGTTCTCCCGAAATGTGTTTGTCATTCTTGTTTGGTGTAGGTTCACAGTGTGGTGCATATGTGTAACAGTGGAAAAGTTGTTTATGCGGCCACCCTCAGTGTGACCTGTATGGCTGTTGATCAGGGATGCCTTGAATTCACTTTTGTGTTTGTAAAAGCTGCTTATATTTTGTGACTAGGCCGGCACGCTGTTTGTATGGAGGGAAAACGGACGTGACGACAGGTTGTTGAGGACGCTAAAGGCAGTGCCTCTAAGGCACGCCCCCAATATTGTTGTCCGGATTGAAATCGGGAGAAATTCGGGGGAATGGTTGCCCCGGGAAATTTTCGGGAGGGGCACTGAAATTCGGGAGTCTGCCGGGTAAATCAGGAGGGTTGGCAAGTATGTCTTGTTGTCTTGATCACCTTTGTGCCATCTACCAGAATGGAATACCCTCTTGGCACTTGCTCCTGCAAGCCCTTAACGATGCTAAAAAAAATTAATAGGCTTTCTGTTAATTTTTTTTTTATGAATGCCAAAATAATTATACATATAGGGCTTCACGGTGGTAGAGGGGTTAGTGCGTCTGCCTCACAATACGAAGGTCCTGCAGTCCTGGGTTCAAATCCAGGCTCGGGATCTTTCTGTGTGGAGTTTACATGTTCTCCCCGTGAATGCGTGGGTTCCCTCCGGGTACTCCGGCTTCCTCCCACTTCCAAAGACATGCAGCTGGGGATAGGTTGATTGGCAACACTAAAATTGGCCCTAGTGTGTGAATGTGAGTGTGAATGTTGTCTGTCTATCTGTGTTGGCCCTGTGATGAGGTGGCGACTTGTCCAGGGTGTACCCCGCCTTCCGCCCGATTGTAGCTGGGATGGGCGCCAGCGCCCCCCGCGACCCCGAAAGGGAATAAGCGGTAGAGAATGGATGGATGGAATTATACATATATTTAAGGAGCCATTTCGCAAAGCTTCATGGACAGTGCATGAGTTGGTCATTGATATTTTTCTTTTCATGAATGAAAATTTTAAAAACCAAAAAACTGTGTTTTCTGTATTTCATTTTGAAATACAAAACATTTAATTGAAAAGTAAAGTCTTCAATTTTTGTTGAACAAAAAAATACTGGATCTAGATACAGATATAGATCTAGATATTGATAGGGACAGCGTGGCGCAGTGGGAGAGTGGCCGTGCGCAACCCGAGGGTCCTTGGTTCAATCCCCACCTAGTACCAACCTCGTCACGTCTGTTGTGTCCTGAGCATGTCACTTCACCCTTGCTCCTGATGGGTGCTGGTTAGCGCCTTGCATGGCAGCTCCCCCATCAGTGTGTGAATGTGTGTGTGAATGGGTAAATGTGGAAGTAGTGTCAAAGCGCTTTGAGTAACTTGAAAGTAGAAAAGCGCTATACAAGTACAACCCATTTATCATTTATTTATCCAAAGAACAGTTTGCTTTTAATTTATATTTCATATAACAAAATGAAACCCACTAGTTAGCAGAAACAAAAAAAAAACTGGACAAAAATAAATGTTTTTAAAAATTGTATATATAATCCGACACCTGAACTGGATGTTGTTACATGACATGAAGTTAAGTTAAAGTACCAATGATTGTCACACACACACAAGGGGTGGTGAAAATTGTCCTCTACATTTGACTCATCCCCTTGGTCACCCCCTGGGAGGTGAAGGGAGCAGTGAGCAGCAGCGGTGCCGCGCCCGGGAATAATTTCTGATGATTTAACCCCTAATTCCAACCCTTTGATGCTGAGTGCCAAGCTGGGAGGTAATAGGTCCCATTTTTATAGTCTTTGGTATGACTCGGCCGGGGTTTGAACTCACAACCTACCGATCTCGGGGCCGAGACTTTCACCACTAAGCCACTGAGTAGTATGAAGACGAGAGCGTAGCAAAAAACAATCTTGGTGGCACAAGTTTCCAGCTAGCAATTAGCGACGCAATACTGTATTATTTAAATATCTTAGCATTGCACAAAGACAAAGTAGCTTTAGGACCAGTTTCGCTTAAGACATAATTACAGTTTTTTACAGGATATATAAGACAGGTTCACCGCTAAAAAAACGTTGACGACCCCTGCTTTGATCATGCACTGCGTTTTACGTGAATAAGCACATGTATAATGTCAGTTATTGAATAACAGGGCAATAAACATAAAATTTTACCGCAAATGTATTCCGAGCCTCTTCCTGCTTCATCACCGATACAAAAAAATTTTTTTTTTTACTTATCCTTCACTCCCGTCTACTTTTTTACCACCTTTCACGGGGCGCCCTAAGTGTCGACCCCTCAACGTTCCTGTTCTGTTACCTTGTACAAAGTGTGTCTGCCCTCAAACTGGTTTGTGCCAAAAAGTGACAATAAAGATCCTTCTGATCATTCAGATAATTCAAGTACAATGCAGTGTTGGTGCTGCACAGGTAAACAGTAGTACCAGGATAGAGTTCCATCCGTTATGCAGAATATATGCAAATGTTATGTTTTGATTAGTTTGTAGAGGGGGGCGTGGTTTGTTGGCCTGCAGCGGAACGGGGTGTGCCAGGACCGGCCTCAAAGTCAGCGACAGGTGCATAGATGGCCCAGGTGGGCCTTGTTATCTAATCACCTGTCGCTCTGTATAAGCAGCAGCCGGGAGGAGAGAGGTTGTTGCAGCTGGAGTAAGAGCGAGAGCGAGAGCGAGCCTGACACAGCCACAAAAGACAATTGCGGGAAAGCAACCCACAGACTTTATTGCAAAATAAAACTGTATTGTGAAGTGAACCGGGCTATCAAAGATACCCCCCCATAGGTTTTTTGCACTAAATAATGTATTATTAAAAATTACTTCCCATGACTTAGTTTTTGTGCAAAACATGCATATATTCACGTTTGATTAAACATAAATAAGCAATTTTTGTAATGTGGGTTGCTTCGGGCCCCAATTTAGCCAGGTTGATTTTTCTGACAAGTATTCATTTTCCCAGTGAATCCAGATTCCCAAGCAAGTTTCCTGACAGTTTCGTGCGTCTCCGATCAGGATTGTACGGCCTCAGGCGCGCAGCCTATCTCATACTTGCAACACTACGTTGTGTGCAGCTGATGCAAGGCGGCGTCAATAGTGCGACAATAAGCTAATGTTATCGCCAGTGAGCGATGGCAGCTAATGCTTTACGTCCCTCTGCGCGCCCACTACTTTGACAGATGACTGCTCTCATCGCTACGTCTTATTGCCTCATAAGTCACTTTGCCGCTTCTCGGTCGGCCTCGCTCGCGTGCACGCTCGCCACGGTAGCCTTCAATGAGAGCTCATATTTTTCCATCTCCAGCACATGCAAACCGCTCCAATTAATGATGACAAGGACGTGTTTTATGTCTTTATACTATGATTCATTGACCTGGGGATATGGACATGCATCATGTCGCCATTATTGACTTGCCTCGGATAACTTGTGGCACTCAGTGGACACTTCATTAGGGACGCGATATAGTATCGATAACTCTGCCCTTGATTTGCCCTTGACAGTCAAAATAATGCAAACAGCTGTCAGTATGATGCAAAACACTACTACAAACATCCATCCATCCATTTTCTACCGCTTATTCCCTTTGGGGTCGCGGGGGCCCTGGTGCCTATCTCAGCTACAATCGGGCGGAGGGCGAGGTACACCCTGGACATGTCGCCGCCTCATCGCAGGGCCAACACAGATAGACAAACAACATTCACGCTCACATTCACACACAAGGGCCAATTTAGTGTTGCCAATCAACCTATCCCCAGGTGCATGTCTTTGGAAGTGGGAGGAAGCCGGAGTACCCGGAGGGAACCCACGCATTCACGGGGAGAACATGCAAACTCCACACAATTTTCACCATGCTTTCTGTAACCAATCGGACCAAACTCACATGCATTACAAACATAGCAGCTAAAATCATCGGCTTACCCACGCCAAACATTTCCGATTTAAACCTGAGGTCCATCACTCGACTGGCAAACACAATAGTCCAGGATATCAGTCACCCGCTACACAAATACATGATCCCACTACCATCAGGGCGCAGGTACAGAACAATCAAATTCCGGAGGGCCCGCCTCAGGAAAAACCTTATCCCTGCAGCTATAGCCGCCCTAAACAGCACACCTGGCCGACCCGTCTGATAAAGCCTGTAAATGTGTTGGTCATGTATGATGTCCTGTTGTTATTTTTGTTTTTTGATGTGCAATGTCTATATGTTTAAATGTACGGCAGTGAAAATGAATTTCCCCATGGGGACCAATAAATCTAAATCTAAAGATCCCGAGCCCAGACTACTCAGGACCTGCGTATTGTGAGGCAGACGCACTAACCCCTCTGCCACCGTGAACATGTGTATGCTTGCTTTGGTACTACTATCTTGTGTTTATTATATAGCGCTGTTGTTGTTTTGTTTTGGTTTGTTGTTGTTGTGCTTGCTACCATGTTTCATCTTTCTGATTAACGTGGACCCCGACTTAAACAAGTTGAAAAACTTATCCGGGTGTTACCATTTAGTGGTCAATTGTACGGAATATGTACTGAACTGTGCAATCTACTAATAAAAGTATCAATCAATCATTCAAAAACCCCTGTCAAAAGCTTCTTTGGGGGACCCTTTCACGTACTTACATCTTTAAATGATGACATTTCACCACTGCTGTAATTGTCATATGGTATTGTGAATAAACTTGAAACTTGTAAGACCCCACTGCAAACAATTGTATTGTAATTTGCATACAGTATGTGGTCAAATCAAATCAAAGGTAATAAAGCCACTAACCCTTGTGTAATATTCCTATTGCTGTTACTAAACTAGCGTTTGTGGGTCTGATGGACCCGTTGCATTTTGTGGCTTTTAGCCTCACAATCAAACACTTTTATGTTAAAATACTGAACAGATGTTTACCTTTTCCCAATAAACATCTGTTCAGTATTTTAACATAAATGTTTAACTTATCCCAATAAACATCTGTTCAGTATTTTAACATAAAAGTGTTTGATTGTGAGGCATTAAAGGCCTACTGATATTAGATTTTCTTATTTAAACGGTGGCAGGTCCATTCTATGTGTCATACTTGATCATTTCGCGATATTGCCATATTTTTACTGAAAGGATTTAGTAGAGAACATCGACCATAAAGTTTGCAACTTTTGGTCGCTAATAAAAAAGCCTTGCCTGTACCGGAAGTAGCAGACGATGTGCGCGTGATGTCACGGGTTGTGGAGCTCCTCACATCTGAACATTGTTTACAATTATGGCCACCAGCAGCGAGAGCGATTCGGACCGAGAAAGCGACGATTTCCCCATTAATTTGAGCGAGGATGAAAGATTCGTGGATGAGGAAAGTGAGAGTGAAGGACTAGAAGAAAAAAAAAAGAGACTAGAGGGCAGTGGGAGCGATTCAGATGTTATTAGACACATTTACTAGGATAATTCTGGAAAATCCCTTATCTGCTTATTGTGTTAATAGTGTTTTAGTGAGATTATATGGTCGTACCTGTACAACCTGAAGGTCGGCGCCTCACCTTTCTTCAGCACCAGTCGACAGGTGGTGGGGATGCCCATCTCTGCCCTTCGATGGGGATCCTCTTCGAAACACGATCTTTCAAAATGAGTGTGTGTGGTCCAAACCAACCGTGTTTGCTTGACATCTCCGTTCCATAGTAAAGCTTGACTGTCATCTTTCGGGAACATAAACAATGAAACACCGGCTGTGTTTGTGTTGCTAAAGCCGGCCGCAATACACCGCTTCCCACCTACAGCTTTCTTCTTTGATGTCTCCATTGTTCATTGAAGAAATTGCTAAAGATTCAGCAACACAGCTGTCCAGAATACTGTGGAATTTCGCGATGAAAACAGACTACTTTAGCTGGGAACAATGCTGGAACAAAATGTCCTCGACAATCCGTGACGTAACGCGTAATCATACAGAGACGTTTCAGCAGGATATTTCGGCGCAAAATTTAAAATTGCAATTTAGTAAACTAACTCGGCCGAATTGGCATGTGTTGCAATGTTAAGATTTCATCATTGATGTATAAACTATCAGATTGCGTGGTTTCAGTAGGCCTTTAAAAGCCACACAATGCAACGGGTCCATCAGACCCACAAACGCTGGCTGAGTAACAACAATATGAACGTTGCATGGAAAATTTCTCTGCCCGTTTCTGCATCCCACAGGGATTCTTCTTTTGTTTTTCTGCACCTGCGGTTCCCACACAAGGTTGCAACATTGTTCGTCAACACTGGCTGCTCTCATTTTCTCGCACATTTGACCCTCTGATGTTCTGTGTACCTAAAATCTGTCCTCCTCCTGTCTAGGCCTTGTGTGTGTGTGTGTGTGTGTGTGTGTGTGTGTGTGTGTGTGTGTGTGTGTGTGTGTGTGTGTGTGTGTGTGTGTGTGTGTGTGTGTGTGTGTGTGTGTGTGTGTGTGTGTGTTTTACACAGAACATCAATTTCCACACTTCTATTAGCCCCGGACATCTTATATGTGATAGAAATGTGTAGTGGGGGTGTATGGTGTGTGGTCATTAAATATGTATTCTGATATGTTCTACACAGAAAATGTGCCAAAGTCAGTGAGTCTTAGTTTGAAAAATGTATTAATTGTATAATTTTTCTTTTAATTAAAAAAAATGAGAACGGGTCCCACAGACCCGATCACCACACAGGGGTTAAATGAGTTCTAACACATGCATATTTTCTTTCTCCATCCTGCCTATTTAAAAGTTAAAAGACAAGAATATGGTACTAGCTTTGTGTTTTAAGTATTATTCTCATATGCTGTATGTAATTATTATCACCTTACTTTTTTTAATGTGATTCTTGGTGCCCGGAGGTGCATTTTCTGCCCACTGTGCACTCTGTCATAAAATATGCATCTGATGCAGTACATTGCAATTATATGTAGTGTCCTAGTAGCAGTATATAGATGGAGACAGTTTTCAATATGATATAGTGCAATACAGTTGTGCAACCGCGATAATGAACTTATTGTTAAGCTCATCGCTAAAAGTGAGCCTTATTATCTTTGGATGTATGAGCAGTACATAAGCAAGCAATAGTTATGTTGTTGCGTTGTACTTTAGAGTTAGAGTACTCATTTCTTCATGTGTCTCTTTTTCATGAAACAAGTAACCTTGCAGCATCAATTGTGCTTTATTTTTATTTAGCGTGACAAACAACATCCTCTGCAGACGCCTATTTCTACTTTTGACAGGTTGTCGTCATGCAAAACAAACTTTTTTTAAGCAGTTATCATAAAGCAGGCTTTTTTGTCAGTAAAAAGGACTTAGTTTCTTAGTGATTAATGTCAGGTGATTTTCCCTTCACATAATTATTATTATTATTTTTTTTTTGTCCTGTCCAGCTACTTAGGCATATCATATAGTTGATGTAGATGCCCATATCTGCTGTACATATTTACTTTACAAAAGAGAAATGTTGGCTACTTCTCTTGTTGCCTTATTTGTATTTGACTTTATGAAATAGATTTACATTATTATTTAGTGCGGCCAGGCCGGAGCAGGAGGGGATAGAAAGAGAAAAAAAAGAAGACAAAGGGGGAATTCGCGGCGATAAGACATAGAGACAACAACAACAACAACAACAACAGAATAGCATCAGCAAATAGAATGCCGTATTTCCTTGAATTGCCGCCGGGCATAAAGTATGCGCCTGCCTTGAATTACTGCCGGGTCGAACTCGCTTCGCAAAATAATTAGCGCATGCTTAGTATTACCGCCGGGTCAAACTCGTGACGTCACGAGTGACACTTCCCCTGTCATCATTTTCAAAATGGAGGAGGTTGATTTCAATAATTTGAAATCGCATAAAGGGAAGAAGATTAAGATCCAAGCTATGCTAAAAAGAACAGTAAGCAGCTATGTTTTATTAATATACCTGTGGAACGGACGGTCCGACAGACGGGCAGGGTACGCTGTTGCCCGGCCCAAGATGGCGACGAGGAGACGCCGAGCGAGCGGAGAGGAGGAGCGAAAGAGCAACCTGGACTGAGGTTTTATTGAAAAATAAACAAAGTCAAACTGCTCAAACCATGTCCTTCCTTGCTGGTCCTGGGAACCCGCAAGACGACGGCTTGAGACCGTCACAATACCGTAGCTGCGTCTGTTAAATATGAGTCATTAAATTACTCTCGTCTCCTGGTGGTAGAGGGCGCTAGTGATCCTTTTTGCGTCTATTCGGCTGCAGAAGAAGTGAAATGAGTGACGTAATTGTGCTGGGACGGATATGACGCGGCATGTGCACGACGGACCTTTGCTGGCTATATAAACAACCGGGCTGAAATAAAGCATGTTCCAGTCCTAAATACCCGGTGTATTATTTATACAATAACACTTCATGTTGACAGCGGTGGGATAAAAAGATCACCCACGGAGCAGAACGGGAGGGGGACTTGTCTGAGGGTAATTCTGTCGTCGCCCGCACTCGAGGAGCCGAGCTAACGGATAGCAGGGGTCTGATTGCAGTTTTCTAAACTGGACTTTCAATCAAAACAGGAGGTAATAAAGGAAGATCTTCATCGAGACAGAGAGGCTTTTAAAACTGAAGAAAGATAAGGAATAGTTCTATAAACTAGTTATCGATGCTTTTGATTGGAAGGAGCCTGCATGGATTTCATTTATACGTAATGGTAAGAACATAATAACGTTTTGTTTTTTTTATTAAATGTGCTTTTCATGATGGCATCCTTACATCACACTCAAATTTTTACTGCATTCCTTTGGTAAGAGCCGGAGTGAGAAGAGGTTTTAAAATAATTAGCGCATGCTTACTTTTACCGCATGCCTTTGGTAATCGCAGGAGTGAGAAGAGGTTTTGAATTAATTAGTGCCCCGGCGGCAATTCAAGGAAATACGGTATGTGCAAATGTGATGGTAAAAGTGATAGCAAAAAAACAGTTAGTGAAATAAATAATATTAATACAGAAATGACAATTAACATTATTACACAACAGATGGAGCAATACAAATACCAATAGCAATAGCACCATTGATAATGAATAGTAACACTAATCACTCCTTTTAATCAACAATACAATTGTTTCAAATGCAACAATACACACTGCAAAAACTGAAATCTAAGTAAGATTAAATATCTCAAATAAGGGTGATATTTGCTTATTTTCTGTCTGATAAGATAATTCTTCTCACTAAGACGATTTTCTGTTAAATTGTTTTACTCGTTTTAAGGGGTTTGGTCCTAAATGATCTCAGTAAGATGAGATCATCAAATCTCAGCAACAAGCTGAGATTTGAGGATCTATATTGAGTAAAACATGCTTGAAACTCGAATATCAACTGTTGCTATGCTGTGTCATCAACACTACTTTTTTAAAATAATAATTTCTTACTTCAAGCATGAAAAAAAAAAAATCATGATACCGAGCGCATATCATTATGTCAAAATAATGGCACTAGCATATACTTAAGTTAAGAATATTTTTCAACATATTGAACAAAAAGGTCTCTTATTTTTCTACCAAGAAAAGTGCACTTGTTTTTAGTGAGAATATACTTATTTTAAGGTATTTTTGGGTTCATTGAAGTTAGCTAATTTTACTTGTTTTGGAAAAATGGCAGATAATTTTGCTTAGTTAAAAAAAAAATACCCCTAATTTTTGTAAATTTTTCTTGTTTTTGAACACTGACTAATTGCAGTGTATATATACATATATAATGATATCTTGAAATACAAAAGAAAGCAGATAAATGGAGGGGAAGAAGTAGAAGCGAACTGTGTTAACCTTGTAGATTGTTATAGTAACAACAGTTTTTGCTTTGTCAGTGTGCTGTGTGCTACCCAGTTTCCCCTAGGGCAACAACATTAATATATGTTTGATGAAACATGATTATATACATGCGTGCATATGTGCTTTTATATGTACAGTATGTGTATATGTATGTTTGTACAGTGACCTTACATAATTAAGGGGAACTGCACTTTTTTATTTTCGGATTTTGCCAATCATTCACAATCCTTATGTGAGACAAGCACACATGTTTTTCTCTGAAAAAACATCCACGCACCTCCATGAATGTTTTATGTACACCATGATGGGCATGCTACTTGAAAATGTAGTCAACTAAGCTACGAATTACTCTGGGGGAAAAATGTAGCAAAGCTCCAGGAGAAGCTATCCCCAGGAATTGTAGCAAGCTCCTCGACAAGCAACATGGCAAAAGTAGCTTGCTACATCAACACTACATGTTAAATGAACACTCATTAGCGCCCCAGACCCTTATTTGATAAGATACACCAAGGACTACCATAAGAGAAGATTTACAGGTAATACGACTCCAGCAGTGATTATCGTCTCCCATTCTAATTTCAAGGACCCCCAGTTCTGACATGCATTAAGTGACAGGCCGAAGATGAATTAGAAGAGGATATTACATCTGAGGAATGGTATGAAATGTATGTAGCCCAGTTTACTTCCACTTGCACGTGAAAATGGAGGAATTTTGATTGGAAAAATGTGGTTTGTTTTTGGATGATAAGATTCAAAGTAAAATATTAGTCAGCCACCGATTGTGCAAGTTCTCCCACTTAAAATGATGACAGAGGTCTGTAATTTTCATCATAGGTACAATTCAACTGTGAGAGACAGAATGTGAAAAAAAAATCCAGGAATTCACATTGTAGGAATTTTAAAGAATTTATTTGTAAATTATGGTGGAAAATAAGTATTTGGTCAACCATTCAAAGCTCTCACTGATGGAAGGAGGTTTTGGCTCAAAATCTCCCGATACATGGCCCCATTCATTCTTTCCTTAACACGGATCAATCGTCCTGTCCCCTTAGCAGAAAAAAACGCCCCAAAGCATGATGTTTCCACCCCAATGCTTCACAGTAGGTGTGGTGTTCTTGGGATGCAACTCAGTAGTCTTCTTCCTCCAAACACGACGAGTTGAGTTTATACCAAAAAGTTCTATTTTGGTTTCATCTGACCACATGACATTCTCCCAATCCTCTGCTGTATCATCCATGTATCCATTTTGGTAGAAACTCAACTTGTCGTGTTTGGAGGAAGAAGAATACTGAGTTGCATCCCAAGAACACCATACCTACTGTGAAGCATGGGGGTGGAAACATCATGCTTTGGGGCTGTTTTTCTGCTAATGGGACAGGACGATTGATCCGTGTTAAAAAAAGAATGAATGGGGCCATGTATCGTGAGATTTTGAGCCAAAACCTCCTCCCATCAGTGAGAGCTTTGAATGGTTGACCAGATACTTATTTTCCACCATAATTTACAAATAAATTCTTTAAAATTCCTACAATGTGAATTCCTGTATTTTTTTTTCACATTCTGTCTCTCACAGTTGAAGTGTACCTATGATGAAAATTACAGACTTCTGTCATCATTTTAAGTGGGAGAACTTGCACAATCGGTGGCTGACTAAATACTTTTTTGCCCCACTGTAAGTCATAAATGCACATCATACTTTCTGGAGCTGGTCAAAGCTAAAGATGCTTTTGGGAAGAAGTAAATTCAATTATGTGTAAAGTGCTGAAATATAATATTCCAGTGACATGTATGACTATGTATATGGGACACCTAGTGTCAGTTGTATGGACAGAAGATCATTATTTGGTTAAGGTACTTTTGAAAGCCATTACAAGATCCTGGTATGAAACCTAAACCTCCTACTAAAAAAACATGACTTGACATTATAAAATGACTCGTATGTTAAATCGGAGGGAAGGCCTGTTCAAGAAAAGATGGTTGAAGTGGATCATTCATTTAGAAAAACATTCAGGATACTTAAATGAATATATTTTATATGATACGTAACCTACTGGTAAACAATATGTATGCTCCCACAAGCACGTTTGTTGTGATTATTTATTGTAATTATCATCCATCCATCCATTTCTACCGCTTGTCCTTTTCGGGGTCGCGGGGGGTGCTGGAGCCTATCTCAGCTGCATTCGCGCGTAAGGCGGCGTACACCCTGGACAAGTCGCCACCTCATCACAGGGCCAACACAGATAGACAGACAACATTCACACTCACATTCACACACAAGGGCCAATTATTTTACAGTGTTACCAATCAACCTGCATGTCTTTGGAGGTGGGAGGAAGCCGGAGTACCCGGAGGGAACCCACGCAGTCACGGGGAAAACATGCAAACCACACAGAAAGATTCCGAGCCCGGGATTGAATTTAGGACTACTCAGGACAATCGTATTGTGAGGCACATGCACTAACCCCTGTTATACCGTGCTGCCCCATTTTTTTATTTATTTTTTTATGTATTTATAAACTCAATGTAATTATTCCCCTTATTTTCCCATTTTTGAAGTTAAAATACCTATTTTTTTGTTTTCAATCAAGTCTGGATATTTGTTCCTGATAAAAACTCTAATAAATATTAAGTTTAAAAAAGATAAGTTACAGTTTTGGGCTTTGTTTTCTTCTAAGCGCCTGAATGTATGTAAAAATGGCCAAGGACCTGCATTATTGTGGGTTTCTTAGGCGTCTTCTTCATGGCTAAAGGAAAAATCTGCACAGAAAATCCCTCTGCCATTTTTAAGTATGCTTCTTTTTTTTTTTTTTTTGAGTTGTCAGCTTGAAGCGTCCCTCTTTCTCTGACTCCCTTATTGTCATGAGACATGTGCGTCAGTCTGTTATGATTTTGTTTCCTGGTTCCAATGACCAATGTCTCTGATTGGCCAGTCTCTAATGTTTAGCCCCAACCTTAGCCGATTGTCTCTGACAATCTTGCACTTTCTGTTTTGGAAATGACATGAATGTTTGTGCCACTGCTTAATAACTGTTTAATAAATACAACTAAGTCAATTGACTTAGTTGTGATTTCCCTCTCTGCATGAAAGTGTAAAAGTAGCATATATGAATGCAGTATGAAGAAGAATGTTTTAATGTAGACAAATAGAATCATCATACTGCTGTGATTATATGCATCAAGTGTTCATTCAAGGCTAAGGCAAAATATCGAGATATACTGTATATTGTGTATCGTGACATGGCCTACAAATATCGAGATAATAAAAAAAGGCCATATCGCCAGGCCCTAATTTATATGTATTTTTACAACAGTATGATTATTTAATTTGAAGCTCTTAGTGCACCAAAAAATAAACACAACGATATGTAACATTACCACACAGTAAACTAGAAGAGAGAGTTTGCAAAATGAAGCCGTGTACTCCGACAACATGGGCAAACACGTGTTAGAAAGTGTAGTGTGATGTATTTATCTTTATCGTACTGTAAATGAATTTCACACGAAGTTAGTCGCTGAAGTGTCAGTAAACATTAAAGAATTTTATAGTAAAACTTCCTCCCCCGGGATGTCATTACTTTAAACCCTCCTGCAATACATCAATTTCTAATTAACATTTGCATACTAGATTGTCAGTGGTGCCTCTAAGGGTGGGGGAGGGAGGGTGTTGTTGCCGGCTGATGGTGGTGGTGAGGTTTCGAAGCAGGCAGCATGCATTATGCTAATTAATTGAAATAAAATTAGCCTGAAGTGGAACAAATGGGAGGAGAAACATAGAGCTTCAACATCCAACAGGGGGTTGGAGGAAGTCAGTAAAAGTCCTTGCATGCCAAAACATCATCGTGGAAACAATTGGAGGGAATGTGGAACAATAACGAGTGCAAATACGCAGTAACGTCCAAACGCTCTAAACACCGAAATTAACTAAAACCAAACAGACATAAACACCATAAAACGCCAAAAAGGGGAAAATGCTGCAAATGTCAAAAACAACTGATGAGAGAAATTCTGCAAGTACACGGGACAAAACCTAAATTCTCCAGGCGACTGCCCGACACCAAGGCCGCGGAACCACAAAAAATATACGCCACACATATATACACCACCCCCCCATCCAACGCCATTGATGCGAATCCCTTAGGGGTGATGGACGGCTGGGCAGTGCCTGAAGAGCTGCAGCCTGACACCATAGCCCCCACTCCCTCCCCTCTGTTGCTAGATATCTCCAGATGTACAAACGTAGCTTCTGTTGAAATATCCTTCATGAAAATGACCTTGCAAGTATATATCCGCAGCCGAATCACTGTTTTGCTCCCCTACTTGCCAAAAAAAAAAGCGAGTAGCAATTAGATTTGTATGCTAGCAGGATGTGGCTCTGGTACGGCACTTCCTGCTCTCGTAATGCACAACATGTGATTGGCTACTCATTTGTGACTCACATGTGAGTATCCAATCACAGGAGACGTGAGCAACTTATAAGGGCTGCTGTCAACAACTCGTGATCTGATTGACTTTCTCAGCCATCAATCAACTGTATGTGATGTGTTCGCTTACACAGCATTGGCAGATTTTACACAGCGCTGGCAACAAGCTAGCTGAATTTTGATTGGATCAAAGATCTAACGTAAAAAAAAAAGCAAGACTGGAACCAAATATGACATAAAGAGAATATGATGAATACTTTGATATATTTATGGAAAGTAAATTTAAAATGCCTAGTCAGGGTGTGATTCTGTTCATAACTTTTATGGACAGAATTTCTAGGCGCAGTCAAGGCGTTGAGGGGTTCCGGTTTGGTAACCGCAGGATTAGGTCTCTGCTTTTTGCAGATGATGTGGTCCTGATGGCTTCATCTGACCGGGATCTTCAGCTCTCGCTGGATCGGTTCGCAGCCGAGTGTGAAGCGACCGGAATGAGAATCAGCACCTCCAAGTCCGAGTCCATGGTTCTCGCCCGGAAAAGGGTGGAATGCCATCTCCGGGTTGGGGAGGAGACCCTGCCCCAAGTGGAGGAGTTCAAGTACCTAGGAGTCTTGTTCACGAGTGGGGGAAGAGTGGATCGTGAGATCGACAGGCGGATCGGTGCGGCGTCTTCAGTAATGCAGACGTTGTACCGATCCGTTGTGGTGAAGAAGGAGCTGAGCCGGAAGGCAAAGCTCTCAATTTACCGGTCGATCTACGTTCCCATCCTCACCTATGGTCATGAGCTTTGGGTCATGACCGAAAGGATAAGATCACGGGTACAAGCGGCCGAAATGAGTTTCCTCCGCCGTGTGGCGGGGCTCTCCCTTAGAGATAGGGTGAGAAGCTCTGCCATCCGGGAGGAACTCAAAGTAAAGCCGCTGCTCCTTCACATCGAGAGGAGCCAGATGAGGTGGTTCGGGCATCTGGTCAGGATGCCACCCGAACGCCTCCCTAGGGAGGTGTTTAGGGCACGTCCAACCGGTAGGAGGCCACGGGGAAGACGCAGGACACGTTGGGAAGACTATGTCTCCCGGCTGGCCTGGGAACGCCTCGGGATCCCCCGGGAAGAGCTAGACGAAGTGGCTGGGGAGAGGGAAGTCTGGGTTTCCCTGCTTAGGCTGTTGCCCCCGCGACCCGACCTCGGATAAGCGGAAGATGATGGATGGATGGATGGATGGATAGTCAGGGTGTTGAGGGGATCCGGATTGGTGGCTCCAGGACTAGGTCTCTGTTTTTACAGATGATGTGGTCCTGATGGCTTCATCTGGCCAGGATCTTCAGCTCTCACTGGATCGGTTTGAAGCTGAGTGTGAAGCGACTGGGATGAGAATCAGCACCTCCTAGTACGAGTCCATGGTTCTCACCCAGAAAAGTGTGGCACCATATCCGGGGCTGGGGAGGAGACCTTGCCCCATGTGGAGGAATTCAAGTACCTTGAAGTCTTGTTCATGAGTTAGGGAAGAGCGGATTGTGAGATCGACAGGCGAATCGGTGCAGCGTCTTCAGTAATGTGGACGCTGTATCGATCCATTATGGTGAAGAAGGAGCTGAGCCGGAAGGCAAAGCTCTCCATTTACCGGTCGATCTATGTTCCCATCCTCACCTATGGCTATGAGCTTTGGGTTATGACTGAAAGGACAAAATCACAGGTACAAGCGACATCCGGGAGGAGCTCAAAGTAAAGCCACTACTCCTCCAAATGGAGAGGAGCCATTTGAGGTAGTTTCGGGCATCTGGTCAGGATGCCACCCGAACGCCTCCCTTGGGAGGTATTTCGGGTACTTTTGCCCGGTGGGAGGCCACGGGGAAGACCCAGGACACGTTGGGAAGACTACATCTCCCAGTTGGCCTGGGAACGCCTCGGGATCCCCCGGCAGGAGCTGGACGGAGTGGCTGGGGAAAGGGAATTCTAGGCTTCCCTGCTTAGGCTGCTATCCCCGCGACCCGACCTCGGATAAGCGGGAGAAAATGGATGGATGGATAAAATAAAAAATTCAATTAACTTTCATCAATTTATGATCATGATTTATGTTCGGCCAGCACAGGAGACCTTGCTGGCCCTGGCGGCTCACCACTGGATTCTGCTGGTGGTTATTTCAAGACCACTTTGTTTGTATTAACAACATGTATGAAACCAACATGATTCTCCCCACCACCAGAAACAGCATTTATAATTGATCCAAGCGAGTGTTTGGGATTTAAACAGAGCTGACGTGCACGGCTGCTGCACCTCTCATAAATACTGTGTGTAAATATGAAAATATAAATATAAAGGTAGCTTTATGTGAGACAACGGGGCCAGGTTTTGCTCTTTGATGGTGCTGAAAGCAAAGCAGGCTCCATAAGACAAAAACTAATAAAAGATACATTCATGAAGGCGCTTTCAATATTTCATGACTGTCACAGTGCACATGGTTACTTTCATTTGGGTCTGGAATCTTAATGAATAAACAAACTGTTGAACTTCAACTCCATTCCTCACATTCTCATTAAAATCCAATCAAGTGCATTCAGCTGATAAACGGACTGACTGCTGCTCATTCTCCTTTTCAAGATCCATGTGACTGATGTCATCTTCAAAGAAGGGCGTGTGTGTGTGTGTGTGTGTGTGTGTGTGTGTGTGTGTGTGTGTGTGTGTGTGTGTGTGTGTGTGAGGATGTGGTGCTGTCAGGCCATGCAAAATCTTCCTCAAGTGATCACTTTGTGTGATTGTGCAGTAATTTGTTGTCATACGCTCTCACACAACAAGATGATGTGTTTTTGGTGGAAATGCAGCCACACCACTGCAGATCTTTCACAGGAGGCTGAACAATTTTTGTCAATTATTATGATTATAAATCGGTAACTGCTTGGTGCCGAGTGCAGGGTTTGGGGAGGTTTGTTCCGGAAAGATATTCGGGATGGCGAGGGGTGCACTGTGGCTTTGCATTGTCTGGGCTTTCGGGAGCGCTGTCCGATGTTTTGGTGCTTTTACTGGCGCTTTCGTTCTGTGCGCCTGACGTCCCGAGCTCATATGCGGTGTGTACATTAAACACAGCAGCGACGTGCGGTGAGGTTCATGGCTGGTGAGGCACTGACTTCATCACAGTCAGATTTATAAACATATGAACCCTATAGAGCAGGGGCATCAAACTCTGGCCCGCGGGCCAAATTTGGCCCACCGTGTAATTTCATTTGGTCCTTGAGGCAATATCAAATTAACATTAAAGTTGGCCCGCCGGTACTATACAGCGGCGGTGTCGCTGTAACACCCTCATTCACCGCTAATACTCATACTTGCCAACCCTCCCGATTTTCCGGGAGACTCCTGAATTTCACTGTCCCTCCTGAAAAACTTGAGGGGCAACCATTCTCCCGATTTCCACCCGGACAACAATATTGGGGGCGTGCCTTAAAGGCACTGCCTTTAGCGCCCTCTACAAACTGTCGTCACGTCCGCTTTTCCTCCATACAAACAAGTCACATAATATATGCGGCTTCTACACACAGGTATGTGGATGCAAGGCAAACTTGGTCAACAGCCATACAGGTCAAACTGAGGGTGGCTGTATAAACAACTTTAACACTGTTACAAATATGCGCCGCACTGTGAACCCACACCAAACAAGAATGACAAACACATTTTGTGAGAACATCCGCACCGCAACACAACAGAACAAATACCCAGAGCCCCTTGCAGCAATAACTCTTCCGGGACGCTACAATATAAACCCCCTGCTACCAACAACGCACTCCCCCCCATTTATTTTCAAATGTATTAGCCTGTGGAAAAAGTTATTGCTGATATTTACCTCAAAAGGCTGCAAATAGAAAAGAGGCATTCAATTTTTTATTAAAATTGTATTTAATATGCTATTGATGTTTTTTTGTTTGTTTTTTTAAAGTTGATTTTGTTATATAAGCGTTGCTTGTTCCACCGGGATCAATAAAGTACTTTCTATTCTATCAATAAAGTACTTTCTATTCTATTCTGTTTTATTTTATTCTATTCTATTCAGTGTTAAAGCAAATCAGTGTAGCAAACTGAGCAATAATTATTGATATTTTATTATTATTATTATTATCATTATTTGAAATTCGATTTTGCATGTCACTATAAAGTTATATAAGCCTTGCTTGTTCAATATCCAATGCAAAACTTGTTGGGGTCCCTATTAAAAGGTTAATTTGTTCAACCCTTGGCCCGCGTCTTTGTTCAGTTAAAAATTTTGGCCCACTCTATATTTGAGTTTGACACCCCTGCTATAGAGTATCTTATTCACCATTTGATTGGCAGCAGTTAACGGGTTATGTTTAAAAGCTCATACCAGCATTCTTCCCTGCTTGGCACTCAGCATCAAGGGTAGGAATTGGGGGTTAAATAACCAAAAATGATTCCCGGCTGCTGCTGCTGCTCACTGCTCCCCTCACCTCCCAGGGGGTGAACAAGGGGATGGGTCAAATGCAGAGGACAAATTTCACCACACCTAGTGTGTGTGTGACAATCATTGGTACTTTAACTTAATCTAGCAGGTACTTTAGCTAGTATAGTATAGTATAGTATAAATAAATTACACGTATTATCATCATTATTAGCAATAATACTGCTAACATTAACAATATTAAATAATCACATGTATGTACAAAATAAAAAACACGACAGTACACAGTTTGTCACTATGACAGGTGTAACCGCGCTTCAGCGGCCGTGTTCATTCATTGTCTTTACTGTAGCATAAAAAATGCAGAAGGCCTTAAAACGCCACAATACTCAGTCACCATATTTAAGTACCCAAAATAAAGACTCGACATAAATATGAATTCAATCGGATCAGAAACACTGGAGGAAACAGGATTAAAAGCCGATGCTAACCGCCCATAGAAAATACATGGGTACGGCTAGTAGCTACTATAGGCAAAAAAAATCACTTACCAACTCGGCTTGATATCTCAACATCGACACACTCTTTCGTCGCAACTCGGCCCTGATGGTCGCCACCTATAAGTTTACAATTAGTTCTAAGATGTCGGACGGTTGTTTTTACGATATGCAGGCAAACGGCAACTTTAAAACATACCGGCTTCGGCCTAGCCGAGTAGTGCAAGAATGATTCCTGGAATCACTAGCGCTCTCTACCACCAGGAGGCCGGAGAACAGGAGCCTCACATTGTACGTCTTCTGCCCAGCACAAGAAATACGTTACACACATACAGTTGTTGACAAAATACACAGTACATTATATACCACAGCTAACTTAACTATGGAAATGTATAATATAATTCATATAGCAGTATGGTTTCACTGCACAGCAGCTAGCAGTTAGCCGAGTCATTCCGCAATCCATGGGAGGCTCAGCTGGCTCAACGCAATTCTCAGTATTTGAACGACAAATGTGAAAATTAGGCGATTTTGAATGACAAATAATTTAAAACTGGTGACGTTAAATGGAAAATAAATTTATAGTATAATCACTGTATACGTATAACAATATAATACATTTTTTTTCTTTTTACATTTTTTTCTTTCACCGCCTCACCTGCCGCCCCTGACTGCATGTCACTGGAACACAGGAAGTTGTGATATGTAGACTGGGTAGGACTAAATAAGCTGTGATTCTTCCTGCTTCTTTTCATGCATGTTGAATTGTTTAATTGTGAACATGTGATGTGATCGAATGTAATCATAAATAAACTCAACTCAAACTAATAAATGCTTTAGGTACAGTGAAGAAGAAGACGGCACTGAGACAGGGACATAGCTTAGCCTTAGGCGTCTTTATTTATATGATAGAATGACGTGTGTATATGTGAAACGATTATATGTTGAGTGTTACCGGGAGGTGTTATTGTTGCGTGTTGAGGAAGAGGCGAAAGTCCAGAAAGGGCAAGGCTAGCTCGGAGATCCATTGACAGGCAGGAGGTCAGGCGTCGAGGCGTCGTTGTCCGAGGGCAGGCGTGAGGACGAGATCCAGGGAGGCAGCAGAGAGTCCAGAGGGGATACAGGGAGACGAGACACACTGCTTGAAACCAGATGACGAAGGGCTGCTGGAAGGCGACACAGGACAGGACACGATGAGCACAGAGGAGGTCAAACACAGAGAGCAAATTGGCACATGGAAAAGGAGCTACAGACGTGTGGGCTTACTGTGCAAGACTGGTAGCTACGTTCTGGCACTGGAACGCAGGTTGCGCTGGCTTAAGAAGAGTGGAGCCCCGCCAGCGTCAGGTGTGTTGATTGAAGATTGAAGGAGAGCAGGAGAGGAACGCCCGTGGGCGGTTCCAGAGGCGCACTCAGAGGAGCGCACAGAAGAATGAGAGCCGGCAGGTGCTTGATTCAGAGTACAAGACACCATTATTTACATTTAGGGTACATTTTTGAATCGATAAAGTACCAGGGAATCAATAAGTACACAAAGGTACCAATATTCAGTACTTTTGAGTCTAGTTATCTCGTTTTCTTACACTACTGTGCGGAGCGGTGTAGCCCAGGTGGTAGACTTGCGGTCCAGAAACTTGAGGGTCCCTGGTAAGAGTCCACCCCGTGCCATCCTAGTCACGGCTGTTGTGCCCTCGGGGAAGACACTTCCCTCACCTTGCTCCCAGTGCTGGTGTATGAATGTGAATGGATGTTTGGTGGAGGTCGGAGAGGCAAATTGGCAATCACCTTTCCATATGTCTATCCCAGGGCAGCTGTGGCTACAAAAGTAGCATACCACCATTCGTGTGTGAACGTAGACCAACTGAATGTATGGGTCCTCAGTTCTCACTGTCAAGCGCTTTGAGTGTGGAGCAAAGTGCTTTATAAATCTAATCCATTGTTTTTATTACTACACTGTACTGTACTACAGTACTGTATATAGTAGACTCAGCATGGGGTTTCAATTCCAAAATGTTCGATGACGTCTAGATGGTTAGTGTATAAACTGTGTTGCCTTAGCCAGGAAGTAGTCTTTGCCATTAAGATGAATGTGTCAGTCTTTTCTTTCTGTTCAGTCCTACAAGGTGTCTATGCTCTAAGTGTTGTACTTATTACGCACCAGCTGTTTGATCGTAATATACATCTTAGGGATCTGAGTTGGAGTTCTGATGACCAAATTTGGTGGTGTTGAAGTAGCCGTGTAAAATCGCTTATGCGAATTGGTAGCATGTCTATGAAAAACTCAATGTAAATTAGCGTTGAGCTAGTGCATTTTGAAAAGTGGAGTCTTACTGTACATTTGAGCGCTTTCTTCATACCTTGATGGCAGGGAAAATTGTAACATTACCTTAAGGCAGTCCGGCTGAGTCCGGTCTGAGTGCTTGTTTCCCAGCCAAATGCTTGAGCCTGCAGCCGGACGTGACGTCACAGTAATGAATGCTATTGAATTGTGGCATCATTTGTTTTTACGTTATCAGAACCTGTTTGTCAGGTTCAAACACTGATGTCAAAACGTACTCACTGAACTCTGCGTTCCTTCCTCTTGTCCTCGGTTTTCTGTCAATCTTCTGATTCCAGCTGAGGTGAAGAAAACATTTCCTCAATCAGGAGATGTTTGCCATGGTCTTCTGGTTTAACTCACTCTGCTGGAATCTTCAGACGTGTTGGAATCCAACTCGAAGGACCAAGAAGATGTCAGGTTCAAACACTTATGACATCTAATAAACAACACAAGAATCAAGGAATCAAACAGAGACAGAATTAAATTTGGCTCAATTGAGGAGAGACGTCCGGGCTGTACTCTTGTACAGTCTCACCACGCTCTGGCGAAAGATTGTACGACTCCTCTTTTATTTGGACTTTTCCTGATTACATGGTATTAGCTGTTTCTAAGGGACTGGGGTCGTAAAGAGCCATCGCCTTTGATTACAAAACAGATCAAAAGAAAAGGTTGTAAAACAGTTCAAAGAAGAGGTGCCTGGAACTTGGGAAGATCCCGCTTTCTCTACGCTTTGCAGTTCTCGGGTCAAAACAAAATCTTTCTGTGGATTACAATACATGAAAGAACCAGAACACCTTCATGTTGCTTCCCATCCTACACAGTGGAGTTTTACAAGCCTTCTTCTTGGTAGGTTCAAAGACAGCTTTTGTCTTCTCGCCGGGAACTCATCTTAGATACAATTATTCTAACACTGTTAGTACTGATGAACTTTGGTCCACACTTCTGAAAGTACAAAAGTCAGTACCCATCTCAATTCACTGTCTCGCTCAAAATGAATCGAAGTCTATTGTAAATGTTATTTATGTGTAAAGCAACAAAAAAACACAATTGCAAAGTCTGCATTCGGGACACTATTTCTAGGA